>NW_027437752.1:0-137952 GCF_965140245.1 Athene noctua
CGCACACCACGGCTCTTTCTGAGAAAAGCAAGCACGGAGGGACCAGAACCGGCTTTTGCCCTGCGTAGCGTCCGGGCAGCGGGTAGAACCAGGCAGAGATTCCCGGCTAGCAGCTTCCCTGTGGCGGGGAAGTGCAAACGTACACGTTTTCGGCCGAAAACGCGTTTTCCGGCGAAAACGCACACCACGGCTCTTTCTGAGAAAAAGCAAGCACGGAGACGAGAACCGCTTTTGCCCTGCGTAGCGTTCCGGGCAGCGGGGCTGAGTGACACGTTTTCGGCCGAAAACGCGTTCCGGCGAAAACGCACACCACGGCTCTTTCTGAGAAAAAGCAAGCACGGAGGACGAGAAGCGCTTTTGCCCTGCGTAGCGTTCCGGGCAGCGGGTAGAACCAGGGCAGAGAATTCCCGGCTAGCAGCTTCCCTGTGGCCGGGGGAAGTGCAAACGTACACGTTTTCGGCCGAAAACGCGTTTTCCGGCGAAAACGCACACCACGGCTCTTTCTGAGAAAAAGCAAGCACGGAGGACGAGAAGCGCTTTTGCCCTGCGTAGCGTTCCGGGCAGCGGGTAGAACCAGGCAGAGAATTCCCGGCTAGCAGCTTCCCTGTGGCGGGGAAGTGCAAACGTACACGTTTTCGGCCGAAAACGCGTTTTCCGGCGAAAACGCACACCACGGCTCTTTCTGAGAAAAGCAAGCACGGAGGACGAGAAGCGCTTTTGCCCTGCGTAGCGTTCCGGGCAGCGGGTAGAACCAGGCAGAGAATTCCCGGCTAGCAGCTTCCCTGTGGCGGGGAAGTGCAAACGTACACGTTTTCGGCCGAAAACGCGTTTTCCGGCGAAAACGCACACCACGGCTCTTTCTGAGAAAAAGCAAGCACGGAGGACGAGAAGCGCTTTTGCCCTGCGTAGCGTTCCGGGCAGCGGGTAGAACCGGGCAGAGAATTCCCGGCTAGCAGCTTCCCTGTGGCGGGAAGTGCAAACGTACACGTTTTCGGCCGAAAACGCGTTTTCCGGCGAAAACGCACACCACGGCTCTTTCTGAGAAAAAGCAAGCACGGAGGACGAGAACCGCTTTTGCCCTGCGTAGCGTTCCGGGCAGCGGGTAGAACCGGGCAGAGAATTCCCGGCTAGCAGCTTCCCTGTGGCGGGGAAGTGCAAACGTACACGTTTTCGGCCGAAAACGCGTTTTCCGGCGAAAACGCACACCACGGCTCTTTCTGAGAAAAAGCAAGCACGGAGGACGAGAACCGCTTTTGCCCTGCGTAGCGTTCCGGGCAGCGGGTAGAACCGGGCAGAGAATTCCCGGCTAGCAGCTTCCCTGTGGCGGGGAAGTGCAAACGTACACGTTTTCGGCCGAAAACGCGTTTTCCGGCGAAAACGCACACCACGGCTCTTTCTGAGAAAAAGCAAGCACGGAGGACGAGAACCGCTTTTTGCCCTGCGTAGCGTTCCGGGCAGCGGGTAGAACCGGGCAGAGAATTCCCGGCTAGCAGCTTCCCTGTGGCGGGGAAGTGCAAACGTACACGTTTTCGGCCGAAAACGCGTTTTCCGGCGAAAACGCACACCACGGCTCTTTCTGAGAAAAAGCAAGCACGGAGGACGAGAACCGCTTTTGCCCTGCGTAGCGTTCCGGGCAGCGGGTAGAACCGGGCAGAGAATTCCCGGCTAGCAGCTTCCCTGTGGCGGGGAAGTGCAAACGTACACGTTTTCGGCCGAAAACGCGTTTTCCGGCGAAAACGCACACCACGGCTCTTTCTGAGAAAAAGCAAGCACGGAGGACGAGAACCGCTTTTGCCCTGCGTAGCGTTCCGGGCAGCGGGTAGAACCGGGCAGAGAATTCCCGGCTAGCAGCTTCCCTGTGGCGGGGAAGTGCAAACGTACACGTTTTCGGCCGAAAACGCGTTTTCCGGCGAAAACGCACACCACGGCTCTTTCTGAGAAAAAGCAAGCACGGAGGACGAGAACCGCTTTTGCCCTGCGTAGCGTTCCGGGCAGCGGGTAGAA
This sequence comes from Athene noctua, assembly GCF_965140245.1. Taxonomy (NCBI): domain Eukaryota; kingdom Metazoa; phylum Chordata; class Aves; order Strigiformes; family Strigidae; genus Athene; species Athene noctua. Next base: position 2,005 of record NW_027437752.1, read on the forward strand.
CCGGGCAGAGAATTCCCGGCTAGCAGCTTCCCTGTGGCGGGGAAGTGCAAACGTACACGTTTTCGGCCGAAAACGCGTTTTCCGGCGAAAACGCACACCACGGCTCTTTCTGAGAAAAAGCAAGCACGGAGGACGAGAACCGCTTTTGCCCTGCGTAGCGTTCCGGGCAGCGGGTAGAACCGGGCAGAGAATTCCCGGCTAGCAGCTTCCCTGTGGCGGGGAAGTGCAAACGTACACGTTTTCGGCCGAAAACGCGTTTTCCGGCGAAAACGCACACCACGGCTCTTTCTGAGAAAAAGCAAGCACGGAGGACGAGAACCGCTTTTGCCCTGCGTAGCGTTCCGGGCAGCGGGTAGAACCGGGCAGAGAATTCCCGGCTAGCAGCTTCCCTGTGGCGGGGAAGTGCAAACGTACACGTTTTCGGCCGAAAACGCGTTTTCCGGCGAAAACGCACACCACGGCTCTTTCTGAGAAAAAGCAAGCACGGAGGACGAGAACCGCTTTTGCCCTGCGTAGCGTTCCGGGCAGCGGGTAGAACCGGGCAGAGAATTCCCGGCTAGCAGCTTCCCTGTGGCGGGGAAGTGCAAACGTACACGTTTTCGGCCGAAAACGCGTTTTCCGGCGAAAACGCACACCACGGCTCTTTCTGAGAAAAAGCAAGCACGGAGGACGAGAACCGCTTTTGCCCTGCGTAGCGTTCCGGGCAGCGGGTAGAACCGGGCAGAGAATTCCCGGCTAGCAGCTTCCCTGTGGCGGGGAAGTGCAAACGTACACGTTTTCGGCCGAAAACGCGTTTTCCGGCGAAAACGCACACCACGGCTCTTTCTGAGAAAAAGCAAGCACGGAGGACGAGAACCGCTTTTGCCCTGCGTAGCGTTCCGGGCAGCGGGTAGAACCAGGGCAGAGAATTCCCGGCTAGCAGCTTCCCTGTGGCGGGGAAGTGCAAACGTACACGTTTTCGGCCGAAAACGCGTTTTCCGGCGAAAACGCACACCACGGCTCTTTCTGAGAAAAAGCAAGCACGGAGGACGAGAACCGCTTTTGCCCTGCGTAGCGTTCCGGGCAGCGGGTAGAACCGGGCAGAGAATTCCCGGCTAGCAGCTTCCCTGTGGCGGGGAAGTGCAAACGTACACGTTTTCGGCCGAAAACGCGTTTTCCGGCGAAAACGCACACCACGGCTCTTTCTGAGAAAAAGCAAGCACGGAGGACGAGAACCGCTTTTGCCCTGCGTAGCGTTCCGGGCAGCGGGTAGAACCAGGCAGAGAATTCCCGGCTAGCAGCTTCCCTGTGGCGGGGAAGTGCAAACGTACACGTTTTCGGCCGAAAACGCGTTTTCCGGCGAAAACGCACACCACGGCTCTTTCTGAGAAAAAGCAAGCACGGAGGACGAGAACCGCTTTTGCCCTGCGTAGCGTTCCGGGCAGCGGGTAGAACCAGGGCAGAGAATTCCCGGCTAGCAGCTTCCCTGTGGCGGGGAAGTGCAAACGTACACGTTTTCGGCCGAAAACGCGTTTTCCGGCGAAAACGCACACCACGGCTCTTTCTGAGAAAAAGCAAGCACGGAGGACGAGAACCGCTTTTGCCCTGCGTAGCGTTCCGGGCAGCGGGTAGAACCAGGGCAGAGAATTCCCGGCTAGCAGCTTCCCTGTGGCGGGGAAGTGCAAACGTACACGTTTTCGGCCGAAAACGCGTTTTCCGGCGAAAACGCACACCACGGCTCTTTCTGAGAAAAAGCAAGCACGGAGGACGAGAACCGCTTTTGCCCTGCGTAGCGTTCCGGGCAGCGGGTAGAACCAGGCAGAGAATTCCCGGCTAGCAGCTTCCCTGTGGCGGGGAAGTGCAAACGTACACGTTTTCGGCCGAAAACGCGTTTTCCGGCGAAAACGCACACCACGGCTCTTTCTGAGAAAAAGCAAGCACGGAGGACGAGAACCGCTTTTGCCCTGCGTAGCGTTCCGGGCAGCGGGTAGAACCAGGCAGAGAATTCCCGGCTAGCAGCTTCCCTGTGGCGGGGAAGTGCAAACGTACACGTTTTCGGCCGAAAACGCGTTTTCCGGCGAAAACGCACACCACGGCTCTTTCTGAGAAAAAGCAAGCACGGAGGACGAGAACGCTTTTGCCCTGCGTAGCGTTCCGGGCAGCGGGTAGAACCAGGCAGAGAGTTCCCGGCTAGCAGCTTCCCTGTGGCGGGGAAGTGCAAACGTACACGTTTTCGGCCGAAAACGCGTTTTCCGGCGAAAACGCACACCACGGCTCTTTCTGAGAAAAAGCAAGCACGGAGGACGAGAACCGCTTTTGCCCTGCGTAGCGTTCCGGGCAGCGGGTAGAACCGGGCAGAGAATTCCCGGCTAGCAGCTTCCCTGTGGCGGGGAAGTGCAAACGTACACGTTTTCGGCCGAAAACGCGTTTTCCGGCGAAAACGCACACCACGGCTCTTTCTGAGAAAAAGCAAGCACGGAGGACGAGAACCGCTTTTGCCCTGCGTAGCGTTCCGGGCAGCGGGTAGAACCGGGCAGAGAATTCCCGGCTAGCAGCTTCCCTGTGGCGGGGAAGTGCAAACGTACACGTTTTCGGCCGAAAACGCGTTTTCCGGCGAAAACGCACACCACGGCTCTTTCTGAGAAAAAGCAAGCACGGAGGACGAGAACCGCTTTTGCCCTGCGTAGCGTTCCGGGCAGCGGGTAGAACCAGGCAGAGAATTCCCGGCTAGCAGCTTCCCTGTGGCGGGGAAGTGCAAACGTACACGTTTTCGGCCGAAAACGCGTTTTCCGGCGAAAACGCACACCACGGCTCTTTCTGAGAAAAAGCAAGCACGGAGGACTAGAACCGCTTTTGCCCTGCGTAGCGTTCCGGGCAGCGGGTAGAACCAGGCAGAGAATTCCCGGCTAGCAGCTTCCCTGTGGCGGGGAAGTGCAAACGTACACGTTTTCGGCCGAAAACGCGTTTTCCGGCGAAAACGCACACCACGGCTCTTTCTGAGAAAAAGCAAGCACGGAGGACGAGAAGCGCTTTTGCCCTGCGTAGCGTTCCGGGCAGCGGGTAGAACCAGGCAGAGAATTCCCGGCTAGCAGCTTCCCTGTGGCGGGGAAGTGCAAACGTACACGTTTTCGGCCGAAAACGCGTTTTCCGGCGAAAACGCACACCACGGCTCTTTCTGAGAAAAAGCAAGCACGGAGGACGAGAACCGCTTTTGCCCTGCGTAGCGTTCCGGGCAGCGGGTAGAACCGGGCAGAGAATTCCCGGCTAGCAGCTTCCCTGTGGCGGGGAAGTGCAAACGTACACGTTTTCGGCCGAAAACGCGTTTTCCGGCGAAAACGCACACCACGGCTCTTTCTGAGAAAAAGCAAGCACGGAGGACGAGAACCGCTTTTGCCCTGCGTAGCGTTCCGGGCAGCGGGTAGAACCAGGCAGAGAATTCCCGGCTAGCAGCTTCCCTGTGGCGGGGAAGTGCAAACGTACACGTTTACGGCCGAAAACGCGTTTTCCGGCGAAAACGCACACCACGGCTCTTTCTGAGAAAAAGCAAGCACGGAGGACGAGAAGCGCTTTTGCCCTGCGTAGCGTTCCGGGCAGCGGGTAGAACCAGGCAGAGAATTCCCGGCTAGCAGCTTCCCTGTGGCGGGGAAGTGCAAACGTACACGTTTTCGGCCGAAAACGCGTTTTCCGGCGAAAACGCACACCACGGCTCTTTCTGAGAAAAAGCAAGCACGGAGGACGAGAAGCGCTTTTGCCCTGCGTAGCGTTCCGGGCAGCGGGTAGAACCAGGCAGAGAATTCCCGGCTAGCAGCTTCCCTGTGGCGGGGAAGTGCAAACGTACACGTTTTCGGCCGAAAACCCGTTTTCCGGCGAAAACGCACACCACGGCTCTTTCTGAGAAAAAGCAAGCACGGAGGACGAGAACCGCTTTTGCCCTGCGTAGCGTTCCGGGCAGCGGGTAGAACCGGGCAGAGAATTCCCGGCTAGCAGCTTCCCTGTGGCGGGGAAGTGCAAACGTACACGTTTTCGGCCGAAAACGCGTTTTCCGGCGAAAACGCACACCACGGCTCTTTCTGAGAAAAAGCAAGCACGGAGGACGAGAACCGCTTTTGCCCTGCGTAGCGTTCCGGGCAGCGGGTAGAACCAGGCAGAGAATTCCCGGCTAGCAGCTTCCCTGTGGCGGGGAAGTGCAAACGTACACGTTTTCGGCCGAAAACGCGTTTTCCGGCGAAAACGCACACCACGGCTCTTTCTGAGAAAAAGCAAGCACGGAGGACGAGAACCGCTTTTGCCCTGCGTAGCGTTCCGGGCAGCGGGTAGAACCAGGCAGAGAATTCCCGGCTAGCAGCTTCCCTGTGGCGGGGAAGTGCAAACGTACACGTTTTCGCCGAAAAGGCGTTTTCCGGCGAAAACGCACACCACGGCTCTTTCTGAGAAAAAGCAAGCACGGAGGACGAGAACCGCTTTTGCCCTGCGTAGCGTTCCGGGCAGCGGGTAGAACCAGGCAGAGAATTCCCGGCTAGCAGCTTCCCTGTGGCGGGGAAGTGCAAACGTACACGTTTTCGGCCGAAAACGCGTTTTCCGGCGAAAACGCACACCACGGCTCTTTCTGAGAAAAAGCAAGCACGGAGGACGAGAACCGCTTTTGCCCTGCGTAGCGTTCCGGGCAGCGGGTAGAACCGGGCAGAGAATTCCCGGCTAGCAGCTTCCCTGTGGCGGGGAAGTGCAAACGTACACGTTTTCGGCCGAAAACGCGTTTTCCGGCGAAAACGCACACCACGGCTCTTTCTGAGAAAAAGCAAGCACGGAGGACGAGAACCGCTTTTGCCCTGCGTAGCGTTCCGGGCAGCGGGTAGAACCGGGCAGAGAATTCCCGGCTAGCAGCTTCCCTGTGGCGGGGAAGTGCAAACGTACACGTTTTCGGCCGAAAACGCGTTTTCCGGCGAAAACGCACACCACGGCTCTTTCTGAGAAAAAGCAAGCACGGAGGACGAGAACCGCTTTTGCCCTGCGTAGCGTTCCGGGCAGCGGGTAGAACCAGGCAGAGAATTCCCGGCTAGCAGCTTCCCTGTGGCGGGGAAGTGCAAACGTACACGTTTTCGGCCGAAAACGCGTTTTCCGGCGAAAACGCACACCACGGCTCTTTCTGAGAAAAAGCAAGCACGGAGGACGAGAACCGCTTTTGCCCTGCGTAGCGTTCCGGGCAGCGGGTAGAACCGGGCAGAGAATTCCCGGCTAGCAGCTTCCCTGTGGCGGGGAAGTGCAAACGTACACGTTTTCGGCCGAAAACGCGTTTTCCGGCGAAAACGCACACCACGGCTCTTTCTGAGAAAAAGCAAGCACGGAGGACGAGAACCGCTTTTGCCCTGCGTAGCGTTCCGGGCAGCGGGTAGAACCGGGCAGAGAATTCCCGGCTAGCAGCTTCCCTGTGGCGGGGAAGTGCAAACGTACACGTTTTCGGCCGAAAACGCGTTTTCCGGCGAAAACGCACACCACGGCTCTTTCTGAGAAAAAGCAAGCACGGAGGACGAGAACCGCTTTTGCCCTGCGTAGCGTTCCGGGCAGCGGGTAGAACCGGGCAGAGAATTCCCGGCTAGCAGCTTCCCTGTGGCGGGGAAGTGCAAACGTACACGTTTTCGGCCGAAAACGCGTTTTCCGGCGAAAACGCACACCACGGCTCTTTCTGAGAAAAAGCAAGCACGGAGGACGAGAACCGCTTTTGCCCTGCGTAGCATTCCGGGCAGCGGGTAGAACCGGGCAGAGAATTCCCGGCTAGCAGCTTCCCTGTGGCGGGGAAGTGCAAACGTACACGTTTTCGGCCGAAAACGCGTTTTCCGGCGAAAACGCACACCACGGCTCTTTCTGAGAAAAAGCAAGCACGGAGGACGAGAACCGCTTTTGCCCTGCGTAGCGTTCCGGGCAGCGGGTAGAACCAGGCAGAGAATTCCCGGCTAGCAGCTTCCCTGTGGCGGGGAAGTGCAAACGTACACGTTTTCGGCCGAAAACGCGTTTTCCGGCGAAAACGCACACCACGGCTCTTTCTGAGAAAAAGCAAGCACGGAGGACGAGAACCGCTTTTGCCCTGCGTAGCGTTCCGGGCAGCGGGTAGAACCGGGCAGAGAATTCCCGGCTAGCAGCTTCCCTGTGGCGGGGAAGTGCAAACGTACACGTTTTCGGCCGAAAACGCGTTTTCCGGCGAAAACGCACACCACGGCTCTTTCTGAGAAAAAGCAAGCACGGAGGACGAGAACCGCTTTTGCCCTGCGTAGCGTTCCGGGCAGCGGGTAGAACCGGGCAGAGAATTCCCGGCTAGCAGCTTCCCTGTGGCGGGGAAGTGCAAACGTACACGTTTTCGGCCGAAAACGCGTTTTCCGGCGAAAACGCACACCACGGCTCTTTCTGAGAAAAAGCAAGCACGGAGGACGAGAACCGCTTTTGCCCTGCGTAGCGTTCCGGGCAGCGGGTAGAACCGGGCAGAGAATTCCCGGCTAGCAGCTTCCCTGTGGCGGGGAAGTGCAAACGTACACGTTTTCGGCCGAAAACGCGTTTTCCGGCGAAAACGCACACCACGGCTCTTTCTGAGAAAAAGCAAGCACGGAGGACGAGAACCGCTTTTGCCCTGCGTAGCGTTCCGGGCAGCGGGTAGAACCGGGCAGAGAATTCCCGGCTAGCAGCTTCCCTGTGGCGGGGAAGTGCAAACGTACACGTTTTCGGCCGAAAACGCGTTTTCCGGCGAAAACGCACACCACGGCTCTTTCTGAGAAAAAGCAAGCACGGAGGACGAGAACCGCTTTTGCCCTGCGTAGCGTTCCGGGCAGCGGGTAGAACCGGGCAGAGAATTCCCGGCTAGCAGCTTCCCTGTGGCGGGGAAGTGCAAACGTACACGTTTTCGGCCGAAAACGCGTTTTCCGGCGAAAACGCACACCACGGCTCTTTCTGAGAAAAAGCAAGCACGGAGGACGAGAAGCGCTTTTGCCCTGCGTAGCATTCCGGGCAGCGGGTAGAACCAGGCAGAGAATTCCCGGCTAGCAGCTTCCCTGTGGCGGGGAAGTGCAAACGTACACGTTTTCGGCCGAAAACGCGTTTTCCGGCGAAAACGCACACCACGGCTCTTTCTGAGAAAAAGCAAGCACGGAGGACGAGAACCGCTTTTGCCCTGCGTAGCGTTCCGGGCAGCGGGTAGAACCAGGCAGAGAATTCCCGGCTAGCAGCTTCCCTGTGGCGGGGAAGTGCAAACGTACACGTTTTCGGCCGAAAACGCGTTTTCCGGCGAAAACGCACACCACGGCTCTTTCTGAGAAAAAGCAAGCACGGAGGACGAGAACCGCTTTTGCCCTGCGTAGCGTTCCGGGCAGCGGGTAGAACCAGGCAGAGAATTCCCGGCTAGCAGCTTCCCTGTGGCGGGGAAGTGCAAACGTACACGTTTTCGGCCGAAAACGCGTTTTCCGGCGAAAACGCACACCACGGCTCTTTCTGAGAAAAAGCAAGCACGGAGGACGAGAACCGCTTTTGCCCTGCGTAGCGTTCCGGGCAGCGGGTAGAACCGGGCAGAGAATTCCCGGCTAGCAGCTTCCCTGTGGCGGGGAAGTGCAAACGTACACGTTTTCGGCCGAAAACGCGTTTTCCGGCGAAAACGCACACCACGGCTCTTTCTGAGGAAAAGCAAGCACGGAGGACGAGAACCGCTTTTGCCCTGCGTAGCGTTCCGGGCAGCGGGTAGAACCAGGCAGAGAATCCCCGGCTAGCAGCTTCCCTGTGGCGGGGAAGTGCAAACGTACACGTTTTCGGCCGAAAACGCGTTTTCCGGCGAAAACGCACACCACGGCTCTTTCTGAGAAAAAGCAAGCACGGAGGACGAGAAGCGCTTTTGCCCTGCGTAGCGTTCCGGGCAGCGGGTAGAACCAGGCAGAGAATTCCCGGCTAGCAGCTTCCCTGTGGCGGGGAAGTGCAAACGTACACGTTTTCGGCCGAAAACGCGTTTTCCGGCGAAAACGCACACCACGGCTCTTTCTGAGAAAAAGCAAGCACGGAGGACGAGAACCGCTTTTGCCCTGCGTAGCGTTCCGGGCAGCGGGTAGAACCGGGCAGAGAATTCCCGGCTAGCAGCTTCCCTGTGGCGGGGAAGTGCAAACGTACACGTTTTCGGCCGAAAACGCGTTTTCCGGCGAAAACGCACACCACGGCTCTTTCTGAGAAAAAGCAAGCACGGAGGACGAGAACCGCTTATGCCCTGCGTAGCGTTCCGGGCAGCGGGTAGAACCGGGCAGAGAATTCCCGGCTAGCAGCTTCCCTGTGGCGGGGAAGTGCAAACGTACACGTTTTCGGCCAAAAACGCGTTTTCCGGTGAAAACGCACACCACGGCTCTTTCTGAGAAAAAGCAAGCACGGAGGACGAGAACCGCTTTTGCCCTGCGTAGCGTTCCGGGCAGCGGGTAGAACCGGGCAGAGAATTCCCGGCTAGCAGCTTCCCTGTGGCGGGGAAGTGCAAACGTACACGTTTTCGGCCGAAAACGTGTTTTCCGGCGAAAACGCACACCACGGCTCTTTCTGAGAAAAAGCAAGCACGGAGGACGAGAACCGCTTTTGCCCTGAGTAGCGTTCCGGGCAGCGGGTAGAACCGGGCAGAGAATTCCCGGCTAGCAGCTTCCCTGTGGCGGGGAAGTGCAAACGTACACGTTTTCGGCCGAAAACGCGTTTTCCGGCGAAAACGCACACCACGGCTCTTTCTGAGAAAAAGCAAGCACGGAGGACGAGAACCGCTTTTGCCCTGCGTAGCGTTCCGGGCAGCGGGTAGAACCGGGCAGAGAATTCCCGGCTAGCAGCTTCCCTGTGGCGGGGAAGTGCAAACGTACACGTTTTCGGCCGAAAACGCGTTTTCCGGCGAAAACGCACACCACGGCTCTTTCTGAGAAAAAGCAAGCACGGAGGACGAGAACCGCTTTTGCCCTGCGTAGCGTTCCGGGCAGCGGGTAGAACCAGGCAGAGAATTCCCGGCTAGCAGCTTCCCTGTGGCGGGGAAGTGCAAACGTACACGTTTTCGGCCGAAAACGCGTTTTCCGGCGAAAACGCACACCACGGCTCTTTCTGAGAGAAAGCAAGCACGGAGGACGAGAACCGCTTTTGCCCTGCGTAGCGTTCCGGGCAGCGGGTAGAACCGGGCAGAGAATTCCCGGCTAGCAGCTTCCCTATGGCGGGGAAGTGCAAACGTACACGTTTTCGGCCGAAAACGCGTTTTCCGGCGAAAACGCACACCACGGCTCTTTCTGAGAAAAAGCAAGCACGGAGGACGAGAACCGCTTTTGCCCTGCTTAGCGTTCCGGGCAGTGGGTAGAACCGGGCAGAGAATTCCCGGCTAGCAGCTTCCCTGTGGCGGGGAAGTGCAAACGTACACGTTTTCGGCCGAAAACGCGTTTTCCGGCGAAAACGCACACCACGGCTCTTTCTGAGAAAAAGCAAGCACGGAGGACGAGAACCGCTTGTGCCCTGCGTAGCGTTCCGGGCAGCGGGTAGAACCAGGCAGAGAATTCCCGGCTAGCAGCTTCCCTGTGGCGGGGAAGTGCAAACGTACACGTTTTCGGCCGAAAACGCGTTTTCCGGCGAAAACGCACACCACGGCTCTTTCTGAGAAAAAGCAAGCACGGAGGACGAGAACCGCTTTTGCCCTGCGTAGCGTTCCGGGCAGCGGGTAGAACCAGGCAGAGAATTCCCGGCTAGCAGCTTCCCTGTGGCGGGGAAGTGCAAACGTACACGTTTTCGGCCGAAAACGAGTTTTCCGGCGAAAACGCACACCACGGCTCTTTCTGAGAAAAAGCAAGCACGGAGGACGAGAACCGCTTTTGCCCTGCGTAGCGTTCCGGGCAGCGGTTAGAACCAGGCAGAGAATTCCCGGCTAGCAGCTTCCCTGTGGCGGGGAAGTGCAAACGTACACGTTTTCGGCCGAAAACGCGTTTTCCGGCGAAAACGCACACCACGGCTCTTTCTGAGAAAAAGCAAGCACGGAGGACGAGATCCGCTTTTGCCCTGCGTAGCGTTCCGGGCAGCGGGTAGAACCAGGCAGAGAATTCCCGGCTAGCAGCTTCCCTGTGGCGGGGAAGTGCAAACGTACACGTTTTCGGCCGAAAACGCGTTTTCCGGCGAAAACGCACACCACGGCTCTTTCTGAGAAAAAGCAAGCACGGAGGACGAGAACCGCTTTTGCCCTGCGTAGCGTTCCGGGCAGCGGGTAGAACCAGGCAGAGAATTCCCGGCTAGCAGCTTCCCTGTGGCGGGGAAGTGCAAACGTACACGTTTTCGGCCGAAAACGCGTTTTCCGGCGAAAACGCACACCACGGCTCTTTCTGAGAAAAAGCAAGCACGGAGGACGTGAACCGCTTTTGCCCTGCGTAGCGTTCCGGGCAGCGGGTAGAACCAGGCAGAGAATTCCCGGCTAGCAGCTTCCCTGTGGCGGGGAAGTGCAAACGTACACGTTTTCGGCCGAAAACGCGTTTTCCGGCGAAAACGCACACCACGGCTCTTTCTGAGAAAAAGCAAGCACGGAGGACGAGAACCGCTTATGCCCTGTGTAGCGTTCCGGGCAGCGGGTCGAACCAGGCAGAGAATTCCCGGCTAGCAGCTTCCCTGTGGCGGGGAAGTGCAAACGTACACGTTTTCGGACGAAAACGCGTTTTCCGGCGAAAACGCACACCACGGCTCTTTCTGAGAAAAAGCAAGCACGGAGGACGAGAACCGCTTTTGCCCTGCGTAGCGTTCCGGGCAGCGGGTAGAACCAGGCAGAGAATTCCCGGCTAGCAGCTTCCCTGTGGCGGGGAAGTGCAAACGTACACGTTTTCGGCCGAAAAAGCGTTTTCCGGCGAAAACGCACAGCACGGCTCTTTCTGAGAAAAAGCAAGCACGGAGGACGAGAATCGCTTTTGCCCTGCGTAGCGTTCCAGGCAGCGGGTAGAACCAGGCAGAGAATTCCCGGCTAGCAGCTTCCCTGTGGCGGGGAAGTGCAAACGTACACGTTTTCGGCCGAAAACGCGTTTTCCGGCGAAAACGCACACCACGGCTCTTTCTGAGAAAAAGCAAGCACGGAGGACGAGAACCGCTTTTGCCCTGCGTAGCGTTCCGGGCAGCGGGTAGAACCAGGCAGAGAATTCCCGGCTAGCAGCTTCCCTGTGGCGGGGCAGTTCAAACGTACACGTTTTCGGCCGAAAACGCGTTTTCCGGCGAAAACGCACACCACGGCTCTTTCTGAGAAAAAGCAAGCACGGAGGACGAGAACCGCTTTTGCCCTGCGTAGCGTTCCGGGCAGCGGGTAGAACCAGGCAGAGAATCCCCGGCTAGCAGCTTCCCTGTGGCGGGGAAGTGCAAACGTACACGTTTTCGGCCGAAAACGCGTTTTCCAGTGAAAACGCACAGAACGGCTCTTTCTGAGAAAAAGCAAGCACGGAGGACGAGAATCGCTTTTGCCCTGCGTATCGTTCCAGGCATCGGGTAGAACCAGGCAGAGAATTCCCGGCTAGCAGCTTCCCTGTGGCGGGGAAGTGCAAACGTACACGTTTTCGGCCGAAAACGCGTTTTCCAGTGAAAACGCACACCACGGCTCTTTCTGAGGAAAAGCAAGCACGGAGGACGAGAACCGCTTTTGCCCTGCGTAGCGTTCCGGGCAGCGGGTAGAACCAGGCAGAGAATTCCCGGCTAGCAGCTTCCCTGTGGCGGGGAAGTGCAAACGTACACGTTTTCGGCCGAAAACGCGTTTTCCGGCGAAAACGCACACCACGGCTCTTTCTGAGATAAAGCAAGCACGGAGGACGAGAACCGCTTTTGCCCTGTGTAGCGTTCCGGGCAGCGGATAGAACCAGGCAGAGAATTCCCGGCTAGCAGCTTCCCTGTGGCGGGGAAGTGCAAACGTACACGTTTTCGGCCGAAAACGCGTTTTCCGGCGAAAACGCACACCACGGCTCTTTCTGAGAAAAAGCAAGCACGGAGGACGAGAACCGCTTTTGCCCTGCGTAGCGTTCCGGGCAGCGGGTAGAACCAGGCAGAGAATTCCCGGCTAGCAGCTTCCCTGTGGCGGGGAAGTGCAAACGTACACGTTTTCGGCCGAAAAAGCGTTTTCCGGCGAAAACGCACAGCACGGCTCTTTCTGAGAAAAAGCAAGCACGGAGGACGAGAATCGCTTTTGCCCTGCGTAGCGTTCCAGGCAGCGGGTAGAACCAGGCAGAGAATTCCCGGCTAGCAGCTTCCCTGTGGTGCGGAAGTGCAAACGTACACGTTTTCGTCCGAAAACGCATTTTCCGGTGAAAACGCACACCACGGCTCTTTCTGAGAAAAAGCAGGCACGGAGGACGAGAACCGCTTTTGCCCTGCGTAGCGTTCCGGGCAGCGGGTAGAACCGGGCAGAGAATTCCCGGCTAGCAGCTTCCCTGTGGCGGGGAAGTGCAAACGTACACGTTTTCGGCAGAAAACGCGTTTTCCGGCGAAAACGCACACCACGGCTCTTTCTGAGAAAAAGCAAGCACGGAGGACGAGAAGCGCTTTTGCCCTGCGTAGCGTTCCGGGCAGCGGGTAGAACCAGGCAGAGAATTCCCGGCTAGCAGCTTCCCTGTGGCGGGGAAGTGCAAACGTACACGTTTTCGGCCGAAAACGCGTTTTCCGGCGAAAACGCACACCACGGCTCTTTCTGAGAAAAAGCAAGCACGGAGGACGAGAACCGCTTTTGCCCTGCGTAGCGTTCCGGGCAGCGGGTAGAACCAGGCAGCGAATTCCCGGCTAGCAGCTTCCCTGTGGCGGGGAAGTGCAAACGTACACGTTTTCGGCCGAAAACGCGTTTTCCGGCGAAAACGCACACCACGGCTCTTTCTGAGAAAAAGCAAGCACGGTGGACGAGAACCGCTTTTGCCCTGCGTAGCGTTCCGGGCAGTGGGTAGAACCAGGCAGAGAATTCCCGGCTAGCAGCTTCCCTGTGGCGGGGAAGTGCAAACGTACACGTTTTCGGCCGAAAACGCGTTTTCCGGCGAAAACGCACACCACGGCTCTTTCTGAGAAAAAGCAAGCACGGAGGACGAGAACCGCTTTTGCCCTGCGTAGCGTTCCGGGCAGCGGGTAGAACCAGGCAGAGAATTCCCGGCTAGCAGCTTCCCTGTGGCGGGGAAGTGCAAACGTACACGTTTTCGGCCGAAAACGCGTTTTCCGGCGAAAACGCACACCACGGCTCTTTCTGAGAAAAAGCAGGCACGGAGGACAAGAACCGCTTTTGCCCTGCGTAAAGTTCCGGGCAGCCGATAGAACCAGGCAGAGAATTCCCGGCTAGCAGCTTCCCTGTGGCGGGGAAGTGCAAACGTACACGTTTTCGGCCGAAAACGCGTTTTCCGGCGAAAACGCACACCACGGCTCTTTCTGAGAAAAAGCAAGCACGGAGGACAAGAACCGCTTTTGCCCTGCGTAGCGTTCCGGGCAGCGGGTAGAACCGGGCAGAGAATTCCCGGCTAGCAGCTTCCCTGTGGCGGGGAAGTGCAAACGTACACGTTTTCGGCCGAAAACGCGTTTTCCGGCGAAAACGCACACCACGGCTCTTTCTGAGAAAAAGCAAGCACGGAGGACGAGAAGCGCTTTTGCCCTGCGTAGCGTTCCGGGCAGCGGGTAGAACCAGGCAGAGAATTCCCGGCTAGCAGCTTCCCTGTGGCGGGGAAGTGCAAACGTACACGTTTTCGGCCGAAAACGCGTTTTCCGGCGAAAACGCACAGCACGGCTCTTTCTGAGAAAAAGCAAGCACGGAGGACGAGAACCGCTTTTGCCCTGCGTAGCGTTCCGGGCAGCGGGTAGAACCAGGCAGAGAATTCCCGGCTAGCAGCTTCCCTGTGGCGGGGAAGTGCAAACGTACACGTTTTCGGCCGAAAACGCGTTTTCCGGCGAAAACGCACACCACGGCTCTTTCTGAGAAAAAGCAAGCACGGAGGACGAGAACCGCTTTTGCCCTGCGTAGCGTTCCGGGCAGCGGGTAGAACCAGGCAGAGAATTCCCGGCTAGCAGCTTCCCTGTGGCGGGGAAGTGCAAACGTACACGTTTTCGGCCGAAAACGCGTTTTCCGGCGAAAACGCACACCACGGCTCTTTCTGAGAAAAAGCAAGCACGGAGGACGAGAACCGCTTTTGCCCTGCGTAGCGTTCCGGGCAGCGGGAAGAACCAGGCAGAGAATTCCCGGCTAGCAACTTCCCTGTGGCGGGGAAGTGCAAACGTACACGTTTTCGGCAGAAAACGCGTTTTCCGGCGAAAACGCACAGCACGGCTCTTTCTGAGAAAAAGCAAGCACGGAGGACGAGAACCGCTTTTGCCCTGCGTAGCGTTCCGGGCAGCGGGTAGAACCAGGCAGAGAATTCCCGGCTAGCAGCTTCCCTGTGGCGGGGAAGTGCAAACGTACACGTTTTCGGCCGAAAACGCGTTTTCCGGCGAAAACGCACACCACAGCTCTTTCTGAGAAAAAGCAAGCACGGAGGACGAGAACCGCTTTTGCCCTGCGTAGCGTTCCGGGCAGCGGGTAGAACCAGGCAGAGAATTCCCGGCTAGCAGCTTCCCTGTGGCGGGGAAGTGCAAACGTACACGTTTTCGGCCGAAAACGCGTTTTCCGGCGAAAACGCACACCACGGCTCTTTCTGAGAAAAAGCAAGCACGGAGGACGAGAACCGCTTTTGCCGTGCGTAGCGTTCCGGGCAGCGGGTAGAACCAGGCAGAGAATTCCCGGCTAGCAGCTTCCCTGTGGCGGGGCAGTTCAAACGTACACGTTTTCGGCCGAAAACGCGTTTTCCGGCGAAAACGCACACCACGGCTCTTTCTGAGAAAAAGCAAGCACGGAGGACGAGAACCGCTTTTGCCCTGCGTAGCGTTCCGGGCAGCGGGTAGAACCGGGCAGAGAATTCCCGGCTAGCAGCTTCCCTGTGGCGGGGAAGTGCAAACGTACACGTTTTCGGCCAAAAACGCGTTTTCCAGTGAAAACGCACAGAACGGCTCTTTCTGAGAAAAAGCAAGGACGGAGGACGAGAACTGCTTTTGCCCTGCGTAGCGTTCCGGGCAGCGGGTAGAACCAGGCAGAGAATTCCCGGCTAGCAGCATCCCTGTGGCAGGGAAGTGAAAACGTACACGTTTTCGGCCGAAAACGCGTTTTCCGGCGAAAACGCACACCACGGCTCTTTCTGAGAAAAAGCAAGCACGGAGGACGAGAACCGCTTTTGCCCTGCGTAGCGTTCCGGGCAGCGGGTAGAACCAGGCAGAGAATTCCCGGCTAGCAGCTTCCCTGTGGCGGGGAAGTGCAAACGTACACGTTTTCGGCCGAAAATTCGTTTTCCGGCGAAAACGCACACCACGGCTCTTTCTGAGAAAAAGCAAGCACGGAGGACGAGAACCGCTTTTGCCCTGCGTAGCGTTCCGGGCAGCGGGTAGAACCAGGCAGAGAATTCCCGGCTAGCAGCTTCCCTGTGGCGGGGAAGTGCAAACGTACACGTTTTCGGCCGAAAACGCGTTTTCCGGCGAAAACGCACAGCACGGCTCTTTCTGAGAAAAAGCAAGCACGGAGGACGAGAACCGCTTTTGCCCTGCGTAGCGTTCCGGGCAGCGGGTAGAACCAGGCAGAGAATTCCCGGCTAGCAGCTTCCCTGTGGCGGGGAAGTGCAAACGTACACGTTTTCGGCCGAAAACGCGTTTTCCGGCGAAAACGCGCAGCACGGCTCTTTCTGAGAAAAAGCAAGCACGGAGGACGAGAACCGCTTTTGCCCTGCGTAGCGTTCCAGGCAGCGGGTAGAACCAGGCAGAGAATTCCCGGCTAGCAGCTTCCCTGTGGCGGGGAAGTGCAAACGTACACGTTTTCGGCCGAAAACGCATTTTCCGGCGAAAACGCACACCACGGCTCTTTCTGAGAAAAAGCAGGCACGGAGGACGAGAACCGCTTTTGCCCTGCGTAAAGTTCCGGGCAGCCGATAGAACCAGGCAGAGAATTCCCGGCTAGCAGCTTCCCTGTGGCGGGGCAGTTCAAACGTACACGTTTTCGGCCGAAAACGCATTTTCCGGCTAAAAGCACACCACGGCTCTTTCTGCGAAAAAGCAAGCACGGAGGACGAGAACCGCTTTTGCCCTGCGTAGCGTTCCGGGCAGCGGGTAGAACCAGGCAGAGAATTCCCGGCTAGCAGCTTCCCTGTGGCGGGGAAGTGCAAACGTACACGTTTTCGGCCGAAAACTCGTTTTCCGGCGAAAACGCACACCACGGCTCTTTCTGAGAAAAAGCAAGCACGGAGGACGAGAACCGCTTTTGCCCTGCGTAGCGTTCCGGGCAGCGGGTAGAACCAGGCAGAGAATTCCCGGCTAGCAGCTTCCCTGTGGCGGGGAAGTGCAAACGTACACGTTTTCGGCCGAAAACGCGTTTTCCGGCGAAAACACACACCACGGCTCTTTCTGAGAAAAAGCAAGCACGGAGGACGAGAACCGCTTTTGCCCTGCGTAGCGTTCCGGGCAGCGGGTAGAACCAGGCAGAGAATTCCCGGCTAGCAGCTTCCCTGTGGCGGGGAAGTGCAAACGTACACGTTTTCGGCCGAAAACGCGTTTTCCGGCGAAAACGCACACCACGGCTCTTTCTGAGAAAAAGCAAGCACGGAGGACGAGAACCGCTTTTGCCCTGCGTAGCGTTCCGGGCAGCGGGTAGAACCAGGCAGAGAATTCCCGGCTAGCAGCTTCCCTGTGGCGGGGAAGTGCAAACGTACACGTTTTCGGCAGAAAACGCGTTTTCCAGTGAAAACGCACAGAACGGCTCTTTCTGAGAAAAAGCAAGGACGGAGGACGAGAACCGCTTTTGCCCTGCGTAGCGTTCCGGGCAGCGGGTAGAACCAGGCAGAGAATTCCCGGCTAGCAGCTTCCCTGTGGCAGGGAAGTGAAAACGTACACGTTTTCGGCCGAAAACGCGTTTTCCGGCGAAAACGCACACCACGGCTCTTTCTGAGAAAAAGCAAGCACGGAGGACGAGAACCGCTTTTGCCCTGCGTAGCGTTCCGGGCAGCGGGTAGAACCAGGCAGAGAATTCCCGGCTAGCAGCTTCCCTGTGGCGGGGAAGTGCAAACGTACACGTTTTCGGCCGAAAACGCGTTTTCCGGCGAAAACGCACAGCACGGCTCTTTCTGAGAAAAAGCAAGCACGGAGGACGAGAACCGCTTTTGCCCTGCGTAGCGTTCCGGGCAGCGGGTAGAACCAGGCAGAGAATTCCCGGCTAGCAGCTTCCCTGTGGCGGGGAAGTGCAAACGTACACGTTTTCGGCCGAAAACGCGTTTTCCGGCGAAAACGCACACCACGGCTCTTTCTGAGAAAAAGCAAGCACGGAGGACGAGAACCGCTTTTGCCCTGCGTAGCGTTCCAGGCAGCGGGTAGAACCAGGCAGAGAATTCCCGGCTAGCAGCTTCCCTGTGGCGGGGAAGTGCAAACGTACACGTTTTCGTCCGAAAACGCATTTTCCGGCGAAAACGCACACCACGGCTCTTTCTGAGAAAAAGCAGGCACGGAGGACAAGAACCGCTTTTGCCCTGCGTAAAGTTCCGGGCAGCCGATAGAACCAGGCAGAGAATTCCCGGCTAGCAGCTTCCCTGTGGCGGGGCAGTTCAAACGTACACGTTTTCGGCCGAAAACGCATTTTCCGGCTAAAAGCACACCACGGCTCTTTCTGCGAAAAAGCAAGCACGGAGGACGAGAACCGCTTTTGCCCTGCGTAGCGTTCCGGGCAGCGGGTAGAACCAGGCAGCGAATTCCCGGCTAGCAGCTTCCCTGTGGCGGGGAAGTGCAAACGTACACGTTTTCGGCCGAAAACGCGTTTTCCGGCGAAAACGCACACCACGGCTCTTTCTGAGAAAAAGCAAGCACGGAGGACGAGAACCGCTTTTGCCCTGCGTAGCGTTCCGGGCAGCGGGTAGAACCAGGCAGAGAATTCCCGGCTAGCAGCTTCCCTGTGGCGGGGAAGTGCAAACGTACACGTTTTCGGCCGAAAACGCGTTTTCCGGCGAAAACGCACACCACGGCTCTTTCTGAGAAAAAGCAAGCACGGAGGACGAGAACCGCTTTTGCCCTGCGTAGCGTTCCGGGCAGCGGGTAGAACCAGGCAGAGTATTCCCGGCTAGCAGCTTCCCTGTGGCGGGGAAGTGCAAACGTACACGTTTTCGGCCGAAAACGCGTTTTCCGGCGAAAACACACACCACGGCTCTTTCTGAGAAAAAGCAAGCACGGAGGACCAGAACCGCTTTTGCCCTGCATAGCGTTCCGGGCAGCGGGTAGAACCAGGCAGAGAATTCCCGGCTAGCAGCTTCCCTGTGGCGGGGAAGTGCAAACGTACACGTTTTCGGCCGAAAACGCGTTTTCCGGCGAAAACGCACACCACGGCTCTTTCTGAGAAAAAGCAAGCACGGAGGACGAGAACCGCTTTTGCCCTGCGTAGCGTTCCGGGCAGCGGGTAGAACCAGGCAGAGAATTCCCGGCTAGCAGCTTCCCTGTGGCGGGGAAGTGCAAACGTACACGTTTTCGGCCGAAAACGCGTTTTCCGGCGAAAACGCACACCACGGCTCTTTCTGAGAAAAAGCAAGCACGGAGGACGAGAACCGCTTTTGCCCTGCGTAGCGTTCCGGGCAGCGGGTAGAACCAGGCAGAGAATTCCCGGCTAGCAGCTTCCCTGTGGCGGGGAAGTGCAAACGTACACGTTTTCGGCCGAAAACGCGTTTTCCGGCGAAAACGCACACCACGGCTCTTTCTGAGAAAAAGCAAGCACGGAGGACGAGAACCGATTTTGCCCTGCGTAGCGTTCCGGGCAGCGGGTAGAACCAGGCAGAGAATTCCCGGCTAGCAGCTTCCCTGTGGCGGGGAAGTGCAAACGTACACGTTTTCGGCCGAAAACGCGTTTTCCGGCGAAAACGCACAGCACGGCTCTTTCTGAGAAAAAGCAAGCACGGAGGACGAGAACCGCTTTTGCCCTGCGTAGCGTTCCGGGCAGCGGGTAGAACCAGGCAGAGAATTCCCGGCTAGCAGCTTCCCTGTGGCGGGGAAGTGCAAACGTACACGTTTTCGGCCGAAAACGCGTTTTCCGGCGAAAACGCACACCACGGCTCTTTCTGAGAAAAAGCAAGCACGGAGGACGAGAACCGCTTTTGCCCTGCGTAGCGTTCCAGGCAGCGGGTAGAACCAGGCAGAGAATTCCCGGCTAGCAGCTTCCCTGTGGCGGGGAAGTGCAAACGTACACGTTTTCGTCCGAAAACGCATTTTCCGGCGAAAACGCACACCACGGCTCTTTCTGAGAAAAAGCAGGCACGGAGGACAAGAACCGCTTTTGCCCTGCGTAAAGTTCCGGGCAGCCGATAGAACCAGGCAGAGAATTCCCGGCTAGCAGCTTCCCTGTGGCGGGGAAGTGCAAACGTACACGTTTTCGGCAGAAAACGCGTTTTCCAGTGAAAACGCACAGAACGGCTCTTTCTGAGAAAAAGCAAGGACGGAGGACGAGAACCGCTTTTGCCCTGCGTAGCGTTCCGGGCAGCGGGTAGAACCAGGCAGAGAATTCCCGGCTAGCAGCTTCCCTGTGGCGGGGAAGTGCAAACGTACACGTTTTCGGCCGAAAACGCGTTTTCCGGCGAAAACGCACAGCACGGCTCTTTCTGAGAAAAAGCAAGCACGGAGGACGAGAACCGCTTTTGCCCTGCGTAGCGTTCCGGGCAGCGGGTAGAACCAGGCAGAGAATTCCCGGCTAGCAGCTTCCCTGTGGCGGGGAAGTGCAAACGTACACGTTTTCGGCCGAAAACGCGTTTTCCGGCGAAAACGCACACCACGGCTCTTTCTGAGAAAAAGCAAGCACGGAGGACGAGAACCGCTTTTGCCCTGCGTAGCGTTCCGGGCAGCGGGTAGAATCAGGCAGAGAATTCCCGGCTAGCAGCTTCCCTGTGGCGGGGAAGTGCAAACGTACACGTTTTCGTCCGAAAACTCATTTTCCGGCTAAAACGCACACCACGGCTCTTTCTGAGAAAAAGCAGGCACGGAGGACAAGAACCGCTTTTGCCCTGCGTAAAGTTCCGGGCAGCCGATAGAACAAGGCAGAGAATTCCCGGCTAGCAGCTTCCCTGTGGCGGGGCAGTTCAAACGTACACGTTTTCGGCCGAAAACGCATTTTCCGGCTAAAAGCACACCACGGCTCTTTCTGCGAAAAAGCAAGCACGGAGGACGAGAACCGCTTTTGCCCTGCGTAGCGTTCCGGGCAGCGGGTAGAACCAGGCAGCGAATTCCCGGCTAGCAGCTTCCCTGTGGCGGGGAAGTGCAAACGTACACGTTTTCGGCCGAAAACGCGTTTTCCGGCGAAAACGCACACCACGGCTCTTTCTGAGAAAAAGCAAGCACGGAGGACGAGAACCGCTTTTGCCCTGCGTAGCGTTCCGGGCAGCGGGTAGAACCAGGCAGAGAATTCCCGGCTAGCAGCTTCCCTGTGGCGGGGAAGTGCAAACGTACACGTTTTCGGCCGAAAACGCGTTTTCCGGCGAAAACGCACACCACGGCTCTTTCTGAGAAAAAGCAAGCACGGAGGACGAGAACCGCTTTTGCCCTGTGTAGCGTTCCGGGCAGCGGGTAGAACCAGGCAGAGTATTCCCGGCTAGCAGCTTCCCTGTGGCGGGGAAGTGCAAACGTACACGTTTTCGGCCGAAAACGCGTTTTCCGGCGAAAACACACACCACGGCTCTTTCTGAGAAAAAGCAAGCACGGAGGACCAGAACCGCTTTTGCCCTGCATAGCGTTCCGGGCAGCGGGTAGAACCAGGCAGAGAATTCCCGGCTAGCAGCTTCCCTGTGGCGGGGAAGTGCAAACGTACACGTTTTCGGCCGAAAACGCGTTTTCCGGCGAAAACGCACACCACGGCTCTTTCTGAGAAAAAGCAAGCACGGAGGACGAGAACCGCTTTTGCCCTGCGTAGCGTTCCGGGCAGCGGGTAGAACCAGGCAGAGAATTCCCGGCTAGCAGCTTCCCTGTGGCGGGGAAGTGCAAACGTACACGTTTTCGGCCGAAAACGCGTTTTCCGGCGAAAACGCACACCACGGCTCTTTCTGAGAAAAAGCAAGCACGGAGGACGAGAACCGCTTTTGCCCTGCGTAGCGTTCCGGGCAGCGGGTAGAACCAGGCAGAGAATTCCCGGCTAGCAGCTTCCCTGTGGCGGGGAAGTGCAAACGTACACGTTTTCGGCCGAAAACGCGTTTTCCGGCGAAAACGCACACCACGGCTCTTTCTGAGAAAAAGCAAGCACGGAGGACGAGAACCGATTTTGCCCTGCGTAGCGTTCCGGGCAGCGGGTAGAACCAGGCAGAGAATTCCCGGCTAGCAGCTTCCCTGTGGCGGGGAAGTGCAAACGTACACGTTTTCGGCCGAAAACGCGTTTTCCGGCGAAAACGCACAGCACGGCTCTTTCTGAGAAAAAGCAAGCACGGAGGACGAGAACCGCTTTTGCCCTGCGTAGCGTTCCGGGCAGCGGGTAGAACCAGGCAGAGAATTCCCGGCTAGCAGCTTCCCTGTGGCGGGGAAGTGCAAACGTACACGTTTTCGGCCGAAAACGCGTTTTCCGGCGAAAACGCACACCACGGCTCTTTCTGAGAAAAAGCAAGCACGGAGGACGAGAACCGCTTTTGCCCTGCGTAGCGTTCCAGGCAGCGGGTAGAACCAGGCAGAGAATTCCCGGCTAGCAGCTTCCCTGTGGTGGGGAAGTGCAAACGTACACGTTTTCGTCCGAAAACGCATTTTCCGGCGAAAACGCACACCACGGCTCTTTCTGAGAAAAAGCAGGCACGGAGGACAAGAACCGCTTTTGCCCTGCGTAAAGTTCCGGGCAGCCGATAGAACCAGGCAGAGAATTCCCGGCTAGCAGCTTCCCTGTGGCGGGGAAGTGCAAACGTACACGTTTTCGGCCGAAAACGTATTTTCCGGCTAAAAGCACACCACGGCTCTTTCTGCGAAAAAGCAAGCACGGAGGACGAGAACCGCTTTTGCCCTGCGTAGCGTTCCGGGCAGCGGGTAGAACCAGGCAGCGAATTCCCGGCTAGCAGCTTCCCTGTGGCGGGGAATTGCAAACGTACACGTTTTCGGCCGAAAACGCGTTTTCCAGCGAAAACGCACAGCACGGCTCTTTCTGCGAAAAAGCAAGCACGGAGGACGAGAACCGCTTTTGCCCTGCGTAGCGTTCCGGGCAGCGGGTAGAACCAGGCAGAGAATTCCCGGCTAGCAGCTTCCCTGTGGCGGGGAAGTGCAAACGTACACGTTTTCGGCCGAAAACGCGTTTTCCGGCGAAAACGCACACCACGGCTCTTTCTGAGAAAAAGCAAGCACGGAGGACGAGAACCGCTTTTGCCCTGCGTAGCGTTCCGGGCAGCGGGTAGAACCAGGCAGAGTATTCCCGGCTAGCAGCTTCCCTGTGGCGGGGAAGTGCAAACGTACACGTTTTCGGCCGAAAACGCGTTTTCCGGCGAAAACGCACACCACGGCTCTTTCTGAGAAAAAGCAAGCACGGAGGACGAGAACCGCTTTTGCCCTGCGTAGCGTTCCGGGCAGCGGGTAGAACCAGGCAGAGAATTCCCGGCTAGCAGCTTCCCTGTGGCGGGGAAGTGCAAACGTACACGTTTTCGGCCGAAAACGCGTTTTCCGGCGAAATCGCACACCACGGCTCTTTCTGAGAAAAAGCAAGCACGGAGGACGAGAACCGCTTTTGCCCTGCGTAGCGTTCCGGGCAGCGGGTAGAACCAGGCAGAGAATTCCCGGCTAGCAGCTTCCCTGTGGCGGGGAAGTGCAAACGTACACGTTTTCGGCCGAAAACGCGTTTTCCGGCGAAAACGCACACCACGGCTCTTTCTGAGAAAAAGCAAGCACGGAGGACGAGAACCGCTTTTGCCCTGCGTAGCGTTCCGGGCAGCGGGTAGAACCAGGCAGAGAATTCCCGGCTAGCAGCTTCCCTGTGGCGGGGAAGTGCAAACGTACACGTTTTCGTCCGAAAACTCATTTTCCGGCTAAAACGCACACCACGGCTCTTTCTGAGAAAAAGCAGGCACGGAGGACAAGAACCGCTTTTGCCCTGCGTAAAGTTCCGGGCAGCCGATAGAACAAGGCAGAGAATTCCCGGCTAGCAGCTTCCCTGTGGCGGGGCAGTTCAAACGTACACGTTTTCGGCCGAAAACGCATTTTCCGGCTAAAAGCACACCACGGCTCTTTCTGCGAAAAAGCAAGCACGGAGGACGAGAACCGCTTTTGCCCTGCGTAGCGTTCCGGGCAGCGGGTAGAACCAGGCAGCGAATTCCCGGCTAGCAGCTTCCCTGTGGCGGGGAAGTGCAAACGTACACGTTTTCGGCCGAAAACGCGTTTTCCGGCGAAAACGCACACCACGGCTCTTTCTGAGAAAAAGCAAGCACGGAGGACGAGAACCGCTTTTGCCCTGCGTAGCGTTCCGGGCAGCGGGTAGAACCAGGCAGAGAATTCCCGGCTAGCAGCTTCCCTGTGGCGGGGAAGTGCAAACGTACACGTTTTCGGCCGAAAACGCGTTTTCCGGCGAAAACGCACACCACGGCTCTTTCTGAGAAAAAGCAAGCACGGAGGACGAGAACCGCTTTTGCCCTGTGTAGCGTTCCGGGCAGCGGGTAGAACCAGGCAGAGTATTCCCGGCTAGCAGCTTCCCTGTGGCGGGGAAGTGCAAACGTACACGTTTTCGGCCGAAAACGCGTTTTCCGGCGAAAACACACACCACGGCTCTTTCTGAGAAAAAGCAAGCACGGAGGACCAGAACCGCTTTTGCCCTGCATAGCGTTCCGGGCAGCGGGTAGAACCAGGCAGAGAATTCCCGGCTAGCAGCTTCCCTGTGGCGGGGAAGTGCAAACGTACACGTTTTCGGCCGAAAACGCGTTTTCCGGCGAAAACGCACACCACGGCTCTTTCTGAGAAAAAGCAAGCACGGAGGACGAGAACCGCTTTTGCCCTGCGTAGCGTTCCGGGCAGCGGGTAGAACCAGGCAGAGAATTCCCGGCTAGCAGCTTCCCTGTGGCGGGGAAGTGCAAACGTACACGTTTTCGGCCGAAAACGCGTTTTCCGGCGAAAACGCACACCACGGCTCTTTCTGAGAAAAAGCAAGCACGGAGGACGAGAACCGCTTTTGCCCTGCGTAGCGTTCCGGGCAGCGGGTAGAACCAGGCAGAGAATTCCCGGCTAGCAGCTTCCCTGTGGCGGGGAAGTGCAAACGTACACGTTTTCGGCCGAAAACGCGTTTTCCGGCGAAAACGCACACCACGGCTCTTTCTGAGAAAAAGCAAGCACGGAGGACGAGAACCGATTTTGCCCTGCGTAGCGTTCCGGGCAGCGGGTAGAACCAGGCAGAGAATTCCCGGCTAGCAGCTTCCCTGTGGCGGGGAAGTGCAAACGTACACGTTTTCGGCCGAAAACGCGTTTTCCGGCGAAAACGCACAGCACGGCTCTTTCTGAGAAAAAGCAAGCACGGAGGACGAGAACCGCTTTTGCCCTGCGTAGCGTTCCGGGCAGCGGGTAGAACCAGGCAGAGAATTCCCGGCTAGCAGCTTCCCTGTGGCGGGGAAGTGCAAACGTACACGTTTTCGGCCGAAAACGCGTTTTCCGGCGAAAACGCACACCACGGCTCTTTCTGAGAAAAAGCAAGCACGGAGGACGAGAACCGCTTTTGCCCTGCGTAGCGTTCCAGGCAGCGGGTAGAACCAGGCAGAGAATTCCCGGCTAGCAGCTTCCCTGTGGTGGGGAAGTGCAAACGTACACGTTTTCGTCCGAAAACGCATTTTCCGGCGAAAACGCACACCACGGCTCTTTCTGAGAAAAAGCAGGCACGGAGGACAAGAACCGCTTTTGCCCTGCGTAAAGTTCCGGGCAGCCGATAGAACCAGGCAGAGAATTCCCGGCTAGCAGCTTCCCTGTGGCGGGGAAGTGCAAACGTACACGTTTTCGGCCGAAAACGTATTTTCCGGCTAAAAGCACACCACGGCTCTTTCTGCGAAAAAGCAAGCACGGAGGACGAGAACCGCTTTTGCCCTGCGTAGCGTTCCGGGCAGCGGGTAGAACCAGGCAGCGAATTCCCGGCTAGCAGCTTCCCTGTGGCGGGGAATTGCAAACGTACACGTTTTCGGCCGAAAACGCGTTTTCCAGCGAAAACGCACAGCACGGCTCTTTCTGAGAAAAAGCAAGCACGGAGGACGAGAACCGCTTTTGCCCTGCGTAGCGTTCCGGGCAGCGGGTAGAACCAGGCAGAGAATTCCCGGCTAGCAGCTTCCCTGTGGCGGGGAAGTGCAAACGTACACGTTTTCGGCCGAAAACGCGTTTTCCGGCGAAAACGCACACCACGGCTCTTTCTGAGAAAAAGCAAGCACGGAGGACGAGAACCGCTTTTGCCCTGCGTAGCGTTCCGGGCAGCGGGTAGAACCAGGCAGAGTATTCCCGGCTAGCAGCTTCCCTGTGGCGGGGAAGTGCAAACGTACACGTTTTCGGCCGAAAACGCGTTTTCCGGCGAAAACGCACACCACGGCTCTTTCTGAGAAAAAGCAAGCACGGAGGACGAGAACCGCTTTTGCCCTGCGTAGCGTTCCGGGCAGCGGGTAGAACCAGGCAGAGAATTCCCGGCTAGCAGCTTCCCTGTGGCGGGGAAGTGCAAACGTACACGTTTTCGGCCGAAAACGCGTTTTCCGGCGAAATCGCACACCACGGCTCTTTCTGAGAAAAAGCAAGCACGGAGGACGAGAACCGCTTTTGCCCTGCGTAGCGTTCCGGGCAGCGGGTAGAACCAGGCAGAGAATTCCCGGCTAGCAGCTTCCCTGTGGCGGGGAAGTGCAAACGTACACGTTTTCGGCCGAAAACGCGTTTTCCGGCGAAAACGCACACCACGGCTCTTTCTGAGAAAAAGCAAGCACGGAGGACGAGAACCGCTTTTGCCCTGCGTAGCGTTCCGGGCAGCGGGTAGAACCAGGCAGAGAATTCCCGGCTAGCAGCTTCCCTGTGGCGGGGAAGTGCAAACGTACACGTTTTCGGCCGAAAACGCGTTTTCCGGCGAAAACGCACACCACGGCTCTTTCTGAGAAAAAGCAAGCACGGAGGACGAGAACCGCTTTTGCCCTGCGTAGCGTTCCGGGCAGCGGGTAGAACCAGGCAGAGAATTCCCGTCTAGCAGCTTCCCTGTGGCGGGGAAGTGCAAACGTACACGTTTTCGGCCGAAAACGCGTTTTCCAGTGAAAACGCACAGAACGGCTCTTTCTGAGAAAAAGCAAGGACGGAGGACGAGAACCGCTTTTGCCCTGCGTAGCGTTCCGGGCAGCGGGTAGAACCAGGCAGAGAATTCCCGGCTAGCAGCTTCCCTGTGGCAGGGAAGTGAAAACGTACACGTTTTCGGCCGAAAACGCATTTTCCGGCGAAAACGCACACCACGGCTCTTTCTGAGAAAAAGCAAGCACGGAGGACGAGAACCGCTTTTGCCCTGCGTAGCGTTCCGGGCAGCGGGTAGAACCAGGCAGAGAATTCCCGGCTAGCAGCTTCCCTGTGGCGGGGAAGTGCAAACGTACACGTTTTCGGCCGAAAATTCGTTTTCCGGCGAAAACGCACACCACGGCTCTTTCTGAGAAAAAGCAAGCACGGAGGACGAGAACCGCTTTTGCCCTGCGTAGCGTTCCGGGCAGCGGGTAGAACCAGGCAGAGAATTCCCGGCTAGCAGCTTCCCTGTGGCGGGGAAGTGCAAACGTACACGTTTTCGGCAGAAAACGCGTTTTCCGGCGAAAACGCACAGCACGGCTCTTTCTGAGAAAAAGCAAGCACGGAGGACGAGAACCGCTTTTGCCCTGCGTAGCGTTCCGGGCAGCGGGTAGAACCAGGCAGAGAATTCCCGGCTAGCAGCTTCCCTGTGGCGGGGAAGTGCAAACGTACACGTTTTCGGCCGAAAACGCGTTTTCCGGCGAAAACGCACAGCACGGCTCTTTCTGAGAAAAAGCAAGCACGGAGGACGAGAATCGCTTTTGCCCTGCGTAGCGTTCCAGGCAGCGGGTAGAACCAGGCAGAGAATTCCCGGCTAGCAGCTTCCCTGTGGCGGGGAAGTTGAAACGTACACGTTTTCGTCCGAAAACGCATTTTCCGGCGAAAACGCACACCACGGCTCTTTCTGAGAAAAAGCAGGCGCGGAGGACAAGAACCGCTTTTGCCCATCGTAAAGTTCCGGGCAGCCGATAGAACCAGGCAGAGAATTCCCGGCTAGCAGCTTCCCTGTGGCGGGGCAGTTCAAACGTACACGTTTTCGGCCGAAAACGCATTTTCCGGCTAAAAACACACCACGGCTCTTTCTGCGAAAAAGCAAGCACGGAGGACGAGAACCGCTTTTGCCCTGCGTAGCGTTCCGGGCAGCGGGTAGAACCAGGCAGCGAATTCCCAGCTAGCAGCTTCCCTGTGGCGGGGAAGTGCAAACGTACACGTTTTCGGCCGAAAACGCGTTTTCCGGCGAAAACGCACACCACGGCTCTTTCTGAGAAAAAGCAAGCACGGAGGACGAGAACCGCTTTTGCCCTGCGTAGCGTTCCGGGCAGCGGGTAGAACCAGGCAGAGAATTCCCGGCTAGCAGCTTCCCTGTGGCGGGGAAGTGCAAACGTACACGTTTTCGGCCGAAAACGCGTTTTCCGGCGAAAACGCACACCACGGCTCTTTCTGAGAAAAAGCAAGCACGGAGGACGAGAACCGCTTTTGCCCTGCGTAGCGTTCCGGGCAGCGGGTAGAACCAGGCAGAGAATTCCCGGCTAGCAGCTTCCCTGTGGCGGGGAAGTGCAAACGTACACGTTTTCGGCCGAAAACGCGTTTTCCGGCGAAAACGCACACCACGGCTCTTTCTGAGAAAAAGCAAGCACGGAGGACGAGAACCGCTTTTGCCGTGCGTAGCGTTCCGGGCAGCGGGTAGAACCAGGCAGAGAATTCCCGGCTAGCAGCTTCCCTGTGGCGGGGCAGTTCAAACGTACACGTTTTCGGCCGAAAACGCGTTTTCCGGCGAAAACGCACACCACGGCTCTTTCTGAGAAAAAGCAAGCACGGAGGACGAGAACCGCTTTTGCCCTGCGTAGCGTTCCGGGCAGCCGATAGAACCAGGCAGAGAATTCCCGGCTAGCAGCTTCCCTGTGGCGGGGCAGTTCAAACGTACACGTTTTCGGCCGAAAACGCATTTTCCGGCTAAAAACACACCACGGCTCTTTCTGCGAAAAAGCAAGCACGGAGGACGAGAACCGCTTTTGCCCTGCGTAGCGTTCCGGGCAGCGGGTAGAACCAGGCAGCGAATTCCCAGCTAGCAGCTTCCCTGTGGCGGGGAAGTGCAAACGTACACGTTTTCGGCCGAAAACGCGTTTTCCGGCGAAAACGCACACCACGGCTCTTTCTGAGAAAAAGCAAGCACGGAGGACGAGAACCGCTTTTGCCCTGCGTAGCGTTCCGGGCAGCGGGTAGAACCAGGCAGAGAATTCCCGGCTAGCAGCTTCCCTGTGGCGGGGAAGTGCAAACGTACACGTTTTCGGCCGAAAACGCGTTTTCCGGCGAAAACGCACACCACGGCTCTTTCTGAGAAAAAGCAAGCACGGAGGACGAGAACCGCTTTTGCCCTGCGTAGCGTTCCGGGCAGCGGGTAGAACCAGGCAGAGAATTCCCGGCTAGCAGCTTCCCTGTGGCGGGGAAGTGCAAACGTACACGTTTTCGGCCGAAAACGCGTTTTCCGGCGAAAACGCACACCACGGCTCTTTCTGAGAAAAAGCAAGCACGGAGGACGAGAACCGCTTTTGCCGTGCGTAGCGTTCCGGGCAGCGGGTAGAACCAGGCAGAGAATTCCCGGCTAGCAGCTTCCCTGTGGCGGGGCAGTTCAAACGTACACGTTTTCGGCCGAAAACGCGTTTTCCGGCGAAAACGCACACCACGGCTCTTTCTGAGAAAAAGCAAGCACGGAGGACGAGAACCGCTTTTGCCCTGCATAGCGTTCCGGGCAGCGGGTAGAACCAGGCAGAGAATTCCCGTCTAGCAGCTTCCCTGTGGCGGGGAAGTGCAAACGTACACGTTTTCGGCCGAAAACGCGTTTTCCAGTGAAAACGCACAGAACGGCTCTTTCTGAGAAAAAGCAAGGACGGAGGACGAGAACCGCTTTTGCCCTGCGTAGCGTTCCGGGCAGCGGGTAGAACCAGGCAGAGAATTCCCGGCTAGCAGCTTCCCTGTGGCAGGGAAGTGAAAACGTACACGTTTTCGGCCGAAAACGCATTTTCCGGCGAAAACGCACACCACGGCTCTTTCTGAGAAAAAGCAAGCACGGAGGACGAGAACCGCTTTTGCCCTGCGTAGCGTTCCGGGCAGCGGGTAGAACCAGGCAGAGAATTCCCGGCTAGCAGCTTCCCTGTGGCGGGGAAGTGCAAACGTACACGTTTTCGGCCGAAAATTCGTTTTCCGGCGAAAACGCACACCACGGCTCTTTCTGAGAAAAAGCAAGCACGGAGGACGAGAACCGCTTTTGCCCTGCGTAGCGTTCCGGGCAGCGGGTAGAACCAGGCAGAGAATTCCCGGCTAGCAGCTTCCCTGTGGCGGGGAAGTGCAAACGTACACGTTTTCGGCAGAAAACGCGTTTTCCGGCGAAAACGCACAGCACGGCTCTTTCTGAGAAAAAGCAAGCACGGAGGACGAGAACCGCTTTTGCCCTGCGTAGCGTTCCGGGCAGCGGGTAGAACCAGGCAGAGAATTCCCGGCTAGCAGCTTCCCTGTGGCGGGGAAGTGCAAACGTACACGTTTTCGGCCGAAAACGCGTTTTCCGGCGAAAACGCACAGCAAGGCTCTTTCTGAGAAAAAGCAAGCACGGAGGACGAGAATCGCTTTTGCCCTGCGTAGCGTTCCAGGCAGCGGGTAGAACCAGGCAGAGAATTCCCGGCTAGCAGCTTCCCTGTGGCGGGGAAGTTGAAACGTACACGTTTTCGTCCGAAAACGCATTTTCCGGCGAAAACGCACACCACGGCTCTTTCTGAGAAAAAGCAGGCGCGGAGGACAAGAACCGCTTTTGCCCATCGTAAAGTTCCGGGCAGCCGATAGAACCAGGCAGAGAATTCCCGGCTAGCAGCTTCCCTGTGGCGGGGCAGTTCAAACGTACACGTTTTCGGCCGAAAACGCATTTTCCGGCTAAAAACACACCACGGCTCTTTCTGCGAAAAAGCAAGCACGGAGGACGAGAACCGCTTTTGCCCTGCGTAGCGTTCCGGGCAGCGGGTAGAACCAGGCAGCGAATTCCCAGCTAGCAGCTTCCCTGTGGCGGGGAAGTGCAAACGTACACGTTTTCGGCCGAAAACGCGTTTTCCGGCGAAAACGCACACCACGGCTCTTTCTGAGAAAAAGCAAGCACGGAGGACGAGAACCGCTTTTGCCCTGCGTAGCGTTCCGGGCAGCGGGTAGAACCAGGCAGAGAATTCCCGGCTAGCAGCTTCCCTGTGGCGGGGAAGTGCAAACGTACACGTTTTCGGCCGAAAACGCGTTTTCCGGCGAAAACGCACACCACGGCTCTTTCTGAGAAAAAGCAAGCACGGAGGACGAGAACCGCTTTTGCCGTGCGTAGCGTTCCGGGCAGCGGGTAGAACCAGGCAGAGAATTCCCGGCTAGCAGCTTCCCTGTGGCGGGGCAGTTCAAACGTACACGTTTTCGGCCGAAAACGCGTTTTCCGGCGAAAACGCACACCACGGCTCTTTCTGAGAAAAAGCAAGCACGGAGGACGAGAACCGCTTTTGCCCTGCGTAGCGTTCCGGGCAGCGGGTAGAACCGGGCAGAGAATTCCCGGCTAGCAGCTTCCCTGTGGCGGGGCATTTCAAACGTACACGTTTTCGGCCGAAAAAGCGTTTTCCAGTGAAAACGCACAGAACGGCTCTTTCTGAGAAAAAGCAAGGACGGAGGACGAGAACTGCTTTTGCCCTGCGTAGCGTTCCAGGCAGCGGGTAGAACCAGGCAGAGAATTCCCGGCTAGCAGCATCCCTGTGGCAGGGAAGTGAAAACGTACACGTTTTCGGCCGAAAACGCGTTTTCCGGCGAAAACACACACCACGGCTCTTTCTGAGAAAAAGCAAGCACGGAGGACGAGAACCGCTTTTGCCCTGCGTAGCGTTCCGGGCAGCGGGTAGAACCAGGCAGAGAATTCCCGGCTAGCAGCTTCCCTGTGGCGGGGAAGTGCAAACGTACACGTTTTCGGCCGAAAATTCGTTTTCCGGCGAAAACGCACACCACGGCTCTTTCTGAGAAAAAGCAAGCACGGAGGACGAGAACCGCTTTTGCCCTGCGTAGCGTTCCGGGCAGCGGGTAGAACCAGGCAGAGAATTCCCGGCTAGCAGCTTCCCTGTGGCGGGGAAGTGCAAACGTACACGTTTTCGGCCGAAAACGCGTTTTCCGGCGAAAACGCACAGCACGGCTCTTTCTGAGAAAAAGCAAGCACGGAGGACGAGAACCGCTTTTGCCCTGCGTAGCGTTCCAGGCAGCGGGTAGAACCAGGCAGAGAATTCCCGGCTAGCAGCTTCCCTGTGGCGGGGAAGTGCAAACGTACACGTTTTCGGCCGAAAATGCATTTTCCGGCGAAAACGCACACCACGGCTCTTTCTGAGAAAAAGCAGGCACGGAGGACAAGAACCGCTTTTGCCCTGCGTAGCGTTCCGGGCAGCCGATAGAACCAGTCAGAGAATTCCCGGCTAGCAGCTTCCCTGTGACGGGGCAGTTCAAACGTACACGTTTTCGGCAGAAAACGCATTTTCCGTCTAAAAGCACACCACGGCTCTTTCTGCGAAAAAGCAAGCACGGAGGACGAGAACCGCTTTTGCCCTGCGTAGCGTTCCGGGCAGCGGGTAGAACCAGGCAGCGAATTCCCAGCTAGCAGCTTCCCTGTGGCGGGGAAGTGCAAACGTACACGTTTTCGGCCGAAAACGCGTTTTCCGGCGAAAACGCACACCACGGCTCTTTCTGAGAAAAAGCAAGCACGGAGGACGAGAACCGCTTTTGCCCTGCGTAGCGTTCCGGGCAGCGGGTAGAACCAGGCAGAGAATTCCCGGCTAGCAGCTTCCCTGTGGCGGGGAAGTGCAAACGTACACGTTTTCGGCCGAAAACGCGTTTTCCGGCGAAAACGCACACCACGGCTCTTTCTGAGAAAAAGCAAGCACGGAGGACGAGAACCGCTTTTGCCCTGCGTAGCGTTCCGGGCAGCGGGTAGAACCAGGCAGAGAATTCCCGGCTAGCAGCTTCCCTGTGGCGGGGAAGTGCAAACGTACACGTTTTCGGCCGAAAACGCGTTTTCCGGCGAAAACGCACACCACGGCTCTTTCTGAGAAAAAGCAAGCACGGAGGACGAGAACCGCTTTTGCCCTGCGTAGCGTTCCGGGCAGCGGGTAGAACCAGGCAGAGAATTCCCGGCTAGCAGCTTCCCTGTGGCGGGGAAGTGCAAACGTACACGTTTTCGGCAGAAAACGCGTTTTCCAGTGAAAACGCACAGAACGGCTCTTTCTGAGAAAAAGCAAGGACGGAGGACGAGAACCGCTTTTGCCCTGCGTAGCGTTCCGGGCAGCGGGTAGAACCAGGCAGAGAATTCCCGGCTAGCAGCTTCCCTGTGGCGGGGAAGTGCAAACGTACACGTTTTCGGCCGAAAACGCGTTTTCCGGCGAAAACGCACACCACGGCTCTTTCTGAGAAAAAGCAAGCACGGAGGACGAGAACCGCTTTTGCCCTGCGTAGCGTTCCGGGCAGCGGGTAGAACCAGGCAGAGAATTCCCGGCTAGCAGCTTCCCTGTGGCGGGGAAGTGCAAACGTACACGTTTTCGGCCGAAAACGCGTTTTCCGGCGAAAACGCACAGCACGGCTCTTTCTGAGAAAAAGCAAGCACGGAGGACTAGAACCGCTTTTGCCCTGCGTAGCGTTCCGGGCAGCGGGTAGAACCAGGCAGAGAATTCCCGGCTAGCAGCTTCCCTGTGGCGGGGAAGTGCAAACGTACACGTTTTCGGCCGAAAACGCGTTTTCCGGCGAAAACGCACACCACGGCTCTTTCTGAGAAAAAGCAAGCACGGAGGACGAGAACCGCTTTTGCCCTGCGTAGCGTTCCAGGCAGCGGGTAGAACCAGGCAGAGAATTCCCGGCTAGCAGCTTCCCTGTGGCGGGGAAGTGCAAACGTACACGTTTTCGGCCGAAAACGCATTTTCCGGCGAAAACGCACACCACGGCTCTTTCTGAGAAAAAGCAGGCACGGAGGACAAGAACCGCTTTTGCCCTGCGTAGCGTTCCGGGCAGCGGGTAGAACCAGGCAGAGAATTCCCGGCTAGCAGCTTCCCTGTGGCGGGGCATTTCAAACGTACACGTTTTCGGCCGAAAACGCATTTTCCGGCTAAAAGCACACCACGGCTCTTTCTGCGAAAAAGCAAGCACGGAGGACGAGAACCGCTTTTGCCCTGCGTAGCGTTCCGGGCAGCGGGTAGAACCAGGCAGCGAATTCCCGGCTAGCAGCTTCCCTGTGGCGGGGAAGTGCAAACGTACACGTTTTCGGCCGAAAACGCGTTTTCCGGCGAAAACGCACACCACGGCTCTTTCTGAGAAAAAGCAAGCACGGAGGACGAGAACCGCTTTTGCCCTGCGTAGCGTTCCGGGCAGCGGGTAGAACCAGGCAGAGAATTCCCGGCTAGCAGCTTCCCTGTGGCGGGGAAGTGCAAACGTACACGTTTTCGGCCGAAAACGCGTTTTCCGGCGAAAACGCACACCACGGCTCTTTCTGAGAAAAAGCAAGCACGGAGGACGAGAACCGCTTTTGCCCTGCGTAGCGTTCCGGGCAGCGGGTAGAACCAGGCAGAGTATTCCCGGCTAGCAGCTTCCCTGTGGCGGGGAAGTGCAAACGTACACGTTTTCGGCCGAAAACGCGTTTTCCGGCGAAAACACACACCACGGCTCTTTCTGAGAAAAAGCAAGCACGGAGGACCAGAACCGCTTTTGCCCTGCATAGCGTTCCGGGCAGCGGGTAGAACCAGGCAGAGAATTCCCGGCTAGCAGCTTCCCTGTGGCGGGGAAGTGCAAACGTACACGTTTTCGGCCGAAAACGCGTTTTCCGGCGAAAACGCACACCACGGCTCTTTCTGAGAAAAAGCAAGCACGGAGGACGAGAACCGCTTTTGCCCTGCGTAGCGTTCCGGGCAGCGGGTAGAACCAGGCAGAGAATTCCCGGCTAGCAGCTTCCCTGTGGCGGGGAAGTGCAAACGTACACGTTTTCGGCAGAAAACGCGTTTTCCAGTGAAAACGCACAGAACGGCTCTTTCTGAGAAAAAGCAAGGACGGAGGACGAGAACCGCTTTTGCCCTGCGTAGCGTTCCGGGCAGCGGGTAGAACCAGGCAGAGAATTCCCGGCTAGCAGCTTCCCTGTGGCGGGGAAGTGCAAACGTACACGTTTTCGGCCGAAAACGCGTTTTCCGGCGAAAACGCACACCACGGCTCTTTCTGAGAAAAAGCAAGCACGGAGGACGAGAACCGCTTTTGCCCTGCGTAGCGTTCCGGGCAGCGGGTAGAACCAGGCAGAGAATTCCCGGCTAGCAGCTTCCCTGTGGCGGGGAAGTGCAAACGTACACGTTTTCGGCCGAAAACGCGTTTTCCGGCGAAAACGCACAGCACGGCTCTTTCTGAGAAAAAGCAAGCACGGAGGACTAGAACCGCTTTTGCCCTGCGTAGCGTTCCGGGCAGCGGGTAGAACCAGGCAGAGAATTCCCGGCTAGCAGCTTCCCTGTGGCGGGGAAGTGCAAACGTACACGTTTTCGGCCGAAAACGCGTTTTCCGGCGAAAACGCACACCACGGCTCTTTCTGAGAAAAAGCAAGCACGGAGGACGAGAACCGCTTTTGCCCTGCGTAGCGTTCCAGGCAGCGGGTAGAACCAGGCAGAGAATTCCCGGCTAGCAGCTTCCCTGTGGCGGGGAAGTGCAAACGTACACGTTTTCGGCCGAAAACGCATTTTCCGGCGAAAACGCACACCACGGCTCTTTCTGAGAAAAAGCAGGCACGGAGGACAAGAACCGCTTTTGCCCTGCGTAGCGTTCCGGGCAGCGGGTAGAACCAGGCAGAGAATTCCCGGCTAGCAGCTTCCCTGTGGCGGGGCATTTCAAACGTACACGTTTTCGGCCGAAAACGCATTTTCCGGCTAAAAGCACACCACGGCTCTTTCTGCGAAAAAGCAAGCACGGAGGACGAGAACCGCTTTTGCCCTGCGTAGCGTTCCGGGCAGCGGGTAGAACCAGGCAGCGAATTCCCGGCTAGCAGCTTCCCTGTGGCGGGGAAGTGCAAACGTACACGTTTTCGGCCGAAAACGCGTTTTCCGGCGAAAACGCACAGCACGGCTCTTTCTGAGAAAAAGCAAGCACGGAGGACGAGAACCGCTTTTGCCCTGCGTAGCGTTCCGGGCAGCGGGTAGAACCAGGCAGAGAATTCCCGGCTAGCAGCTTCCCTGTGGCGGGGAAGTGCAAACGTACACGTTTTCGGCCGAAAACGCGTTTTCCGGCGAAAACGCACACCACGGCTCTTTCTGAGAAAAAGCAAGCACGGAGGACGAGAACCGCTTTTGCCCTGCGTAGCGTTCCGGGCAGCGGGTAGAACCAGGCAGAGTATTCCCGGCTAGCAGCTTCCCTGTGGCGGGGAAGTGCAAACGTACACGTTTTCGGCCGAAAACGCGTTTTCCGGCGAAAACGCACACCACGGCTCTTTCTGAGAAAAAGCAAGCTCGGAGAACGAGAATTGCTTTTGCCCTGCGTAGCGTTCCGGGCAGCGGATAGAACCAGGCAGAGAATTCCCGGCTAGCAGCTTCCCTGTGGCGGGGAAGTGCAAACGTACACGTTTTCGGCCGAAAAGGCGTTTTCCGGCGAAAACGCACACCACGGCTCTTTCTGAGAAAAAGCAAGCACGGAGGACGAGAACCGCTTTTGCCCTGCGTAGCGTTCCGGGCAGCAGGTAGAACCAGGCAGAGAATTCCCGGCTAGCAGCTTCCCTGTGGCGGGGCAGTTCAAACGCACACGTTTTCGGCAGAAAACGCGTTTTCCGGCGAAAACGCACAGCACGGCTCTTTCTGAGAAAAAGCAAGCACGGAGGACGAGAACCGCTTTTGCCCTGCGTAGCGTTCCGGGCAGCGGGTAGAACCAGGCAGAGAATTCCCGGCTAGCAGCTTCCCTGTGGCGGGGAAGTGCAAACGTACACGTTTTCGGCCGAAAAGTCGTTTTCCGGCGAAAACGCACACCACGGCTCTTTCTGAGAAAAAGCAAGCACGGAGGACGAGAACCGCTTTTGCCGTGCGTAGCGTTCCGGGCAGCGGGTAGAACCAGGCAGAGAATTCCCGGCTAGCAGCTTCCCTGTGGCGGGGAAGTGCAAACGTACACGTTTTCGGCCGAAAACGCGTTTTCCGGCGAAAACGCACACCACGGCTCTTTCTGAGAAAAAGCAAGCACGGAGGACGAGAACCGCTTTTGCCCTGCGTAGCGTTCCGGGCAGCGGGTAGAACCAGGCAGAGAATTCCCGGCTAGCAGCTTCCCTGTGGCGGGGAAGTGCAAACGTACACGTTTTCGGCCGAAAACGCGTTTTCCGGCGAAAACGCACAGCACGGCTCTTTCTGAGAAAAAGCAAGCACGGAGGACGAGAATCGCTTTTGCCCTGCGTAGCGTTCCAGGCAGCGGGTAGAACCAGGCAGAGAATTCCCGGCTAGCAGCTTCCCTGTGGTGGGGAAGTGCAAACGTACACGTTTTCGTCCGAAAACGCATTTTCCGGCGAAAACGCACACCACGGCTCTTTCTGAGAAAAAGCAGGCACGGAGGACAAGAACCGCTTTTGCCCTGCGTAAAGTTCCGGGCAGCCGATAGAACCAGGCAGAGAATTCCCGGCTAGCAGCTTCCCTGTGGCGGGGCAGTTCAAACGTACACGTTTTCGGCCGAAAACTCATTTTCCGGCTAAAAGCACACCACGGCTCTTTCTGAGAAAAAGCAAGCACGGAGGACGAGAACCGCTTTTGCCCTGCGTAGCGTTCCGGGCAGCGGGTAGAACCAGGCAGAGAATTCCCGGCTAGCAGCTTCCCTGTGGCGGGGAAGTGCAAACGTACACGTTTTCGGCCGAAAACGCGTTTTCCGGCGAAAACGCACACCACGGCTCTTTCTGAGAAAAAGCAAGCACGGAGGACGAGAACCGCTTTTGCCCTGCGTAGCGTTCCGGGCAGCGGGTAGAACCAGGCAGAGAATTCCCGGCTAGCAGCTTCCCTGTGGCGGGGAAGTGCAAACGTACACGTTTTCGGCCGAAAACGCGTTTTCCGGCGAAAACGCACACCACGGCTCTTTCTGAGAAAAAGCAAGCACGGAGGACGAGAACCGCTTTTGCCCTGCGTAGCGTTCCGGGCAGCGGGTAGAACCAGGCAGAGAATTCCCGGCTAGCAGCTTCCCTGTGGCGGGGAAGTGCAAATGTACACGTTTTCGGCCGAAAACGCGTTTTCCGGCGAAAACGCACACCACGGCTCTTTCTGAGAAAAAGCAAGCACGGAGGACGAGAACCGCTTTTGCCCTGCGTAGCGTTCCGGGCAGCGGGTAGAACCAGGCAGAGAATTCCCGGCTAGCAGCTTCCCTGTGGCGGGGAAGTGCAAACGTACACGTTTTCGGCCGAAAACGCATTTTCCGGCGAAAACGCACACCACGGCTCTTTCTGAGAAAAAGCAAGCACGGAGGACGAGAACCGCTTTTGCCGTGCGTAGCGTTCCGGGCAGCGGGTAGAACCAGGCAGAGAATTCCCGGCTAGCAGCTTCCCTGTGGCGGGGCAGTTCAAACGTACACGTTTTCGGCCGAAAACGTGTTTTCCAGTGAAAACGCACAGAACGGCTCTTTCTGAGAAAAAGCAAGGACGGAGGACGAGAACCGCTTTTGCCCTGCGTAGCGTTCCGGGCAGCGGGTAGAACCAGGCAGAGAATTCCCGGCTAGCAGCTTCCCTGTGGCAGGGAAGTGAAAACGTACACGTTTTCGGCCGAAAACGCGTTTTCCGGCGAAAACGCACACCACGGCTCTTTCTGAGAAAAAGCAAGCACGGAGGACGAGAACCGCTTTTGCCCTGCGTAGCGTTCCGGGCAGCGGGTAGAACCAGGCAGAGAATTCCCGGCTAGCAGCTTCCCTGTGGCGGGGAAGTGCAAACGTACACGTTTTCGGCCGAAAACGCGTTTTCCGGCGAAAACGCACACCACGGCTCTTTCTGAGAAAAAGCAAGCACGGAGGACGAGAAGCGCTTTTGCCCTGCGTAGCGTTCCGGGCAGCGGGTAGAACCAGGCAGAGAATTCCCGGCTAGCAGCTTCCCTGTGGCGGGGAAGTGCAAACGTACACGTTTTCGGCCGAAAACGCGTTTTCCGGCGAAAACGCACACCACGGCTCTTTCTGAGAAAAAGCAAGCACGGAGGACGAGAACCGCTTTTGCCCTGGGTAGCGTTCCGGGCAGCGGGTAGAACCAGGCAGAGAATTCCCGGCTAGCAGCTTCCCTGTGGCGGGGAAGTGCAAACGTACACGTTTTCGGCCGAAAAGGCGTTTTCCGGCGAAAACGCACACCACGGCTCTTTCTGAGAAAAAGCAAGCACGGAGGACGAGAACCGCTTTTGCCCTGCGTAGCGTTCCGGGCAGCGGGTAGAACCAGGCAGAGAATTCCCGGCTAGCAGCTTCCCTGTGGCGGGGCAGTTCAAACGCACACGTTTTCGGCAGAAAACGCGTTTTCCGGCGAAAACGCACAGCACGGCTCTTTCTGAGAAAAAGCAAGCACGGAGGACGAGAACCGCTTTTGCCCTGCGTAGCGTTCCGGGCAGCGGGTAGAACCAGGCAGAGAATTCCCGGCTAGCAGCTTCCCTGTGGCGGGGAAGTGCAAACGTACACGTTTTCGGCCGAAAACGCGTTTTCCGGCGAAAACGCACAGCACGGCTCTTTCTGAGAAAAAGCAAGCACGGAGGACGAGAATCGCTTTTGCCCTGCGTAGCGTTCCAGGCAGCGGGTAGAACCAGGCAGAGAATTCCCGGCTAGCAGCTTCCCTGTGGTGGGGAAGTGCAAACGTACACGTTTTCGTCCGAAAACGCATTTTCCGGCGAAAACGCACACCACGGCTCTTTCTGAGAAAAAGCAGGCACGGAGGACAAGAACCGCTTTTGCCCTGCGTAAAGTTCCGGGCAGCCGATAGAACCAGGCAGAGAATTCCCGGCTAGCAGCTTCCCTGTGGCGGGGAAGTGCAAACGTACACGTTTTCGGCCGAAAACGTATTTTCCGGCTAAAAGCACACCACGGCTCTTTCTGCGAAAAAGCAAGCACGGAGGACGAGAACCGCTTTTGCCCTGCGTAGCGTTCCGGGCAGCGGGTAGAACCAGGCAGCGAATTCCCGGCTAGCAGCTTCCCTGTGGCGGGGAAGTGCAAACGTACACGTTTTCGGCCGAAAACGCGTTTTCCGGCGAAAACGCACACCACGGCTCTTTCTGAGAAAAAGCAAGCACGGAGGACGAGAACCGCTTTTGCCCTGCGTAGCGTTCCGGGCAGCGGGTAGAACCAGGCAGAGAATTCCCGGCTAGCAGCTTCCCTGTGGCGGGGAAGTGCAAACGTACACGTTTTTGGCCGAAAACGCGTTTTCCAGTGAAAACGCACAGAACGGCTCTTTCTGAGAAAAAGCAAGGACGGAGGACGAGAACCGCTTTTGCCCTGCGTAGCGTTCCGGGCAGCGGGTAGAACCAGGCAGAGAATTCCCGGCTAGCAGCTTCCCTGTGGCAGGGAAGTGCAAACGTACACGTTTTCGGCCGAAAAGTCGTTTTCCGGCG
The DNA here is from genome assembly GCF_965140245.1 of Athene noctua. Taxonomy (NCBI): domain Eukaryota; kingdom Metazoa; phylum Chordata; class Aves; order Strigiformes; family Strigidae; genus Athene; species Athene noctua. Next base: position 41,817 of record NW_027437752.1, read on the forward strand.
AAAACGCACACCACGGCTCTTTCTGAGAAAAAGCAAGCACGGAGGACGAGAACCGCTTTTGCCCTGCGTAGCGTTCCGGGCAGCGGGTAGAACCAGGCAGAGAATTCCCGGCTAGCAGCTTCCCTGTGGCGGGGAAGTGCAAACGTACACGTTTTCGGCCGAAAACGCGTTTTCCGGCGAAAACGCACACCACGGCTCTTTCTGAGAAAAAGCAAGCACGGAGGACGAGAACCGCTTTTGCCCTGGGTAGCGTTCCGGGCAGCGGGTAGAACCAGGCAGAGAATTCCCGGCTAGCAGCTTCCCTGTGGCGGGGAAGTGCAAACGTACACGTTTTCGGCCGAAAACGCGTTTTCCGGCGAAAACGCACAGCACGGCTCTTTCTGAGAAAAAGCAAGCACGGAGGACGAGAATCGCTTTTGCCCTGCGTAGCGTTCCAGGCAGCGGGTAGAACCAGGCAGAGAATTCCCGGCTAGCAGCTTCCCTGTGGTGGGGAAGTGCAAACGTACACGTTTTCGTCCGAAAACGCATTTTCCGGCGAAAACGCACACCACGGCTCTTTCTGAGAAAAAGCAGGCACGGAGGACAAGAACCGCTTTTGCCCTGCGTAAAGTTCCGGGCAGCCGATAGAACCAGGCAGAGAATTCCCGGCTAGCAGCTTCCCTGTGGCGGGGCAGTTCAAACGTACACGTTTTCGGCCGAAAACGCATTTTCCGGCTAAAAGCACACCACGGCTCTTTCTGAGAAAAAGCAAGCACGGAGGACGAGAACCGCTTTTGCCCTGCGTAGCGTTCCGGGCAGCGGGTAGAACCAGGCAGAGAATTCCCGGCTAGCAGCTTCCCTGTGGCGGGGAAGTGCAAACGTACACGTTTTCGGCCGAAAACGCGTTTTCCGGCGAAAACGCACACCACGGCTCTTTCTGAGAAAAAGCAAGCACGGAGGACGAGAACCGCTTTTGCCCTGCGTAGCGTTCCGGGCAGCGGGTAGAACCAGGCAGAGAATTCCCGGCTAGCAGCTTCCCTGTGGCGGGGAAGTGCAAATGTACACGTTTTCGGCCGAAAACGCGTTTTCCGGCGAAAACGCACACCACGGCTCTTTCTGAGAAAAAGCAAGCACGGAGGACGAGAACCGCTTTTGCCCTGCGTAGCGTTCCGGGCAGCGGGTAGAACCAGGCAGAGAATTCCCGGCTAGCAGCTTCCCTGTGGCGGGGAAGTGCAAACGTACACGTTTTCGGCCGAAAACGCATTTTCCGGCGAAAACGCACACCACGGCTCTTTCTGAGAAAAAGCAAGCACGGAGGACGAGAACCGCTTTTGCCGTGCGTAGCGTTCCGGGCAGCGGGTAGAACCAGGCAGAGAATTCCCGGCTAGCAGCTTCCCTGTGGCGGGGCAGTTCAAACGTACACGTTTTCGGCCGAAAACGCGTTTTCCAGTGAAAACGCACAGAACGGCTCTTTCTGAGAAAAAGCAAGGACGGAGGACGAGAACCGCTTTTGCCCTGCGTAGCGTTCCGGGCAGCGGGTAGAACCAGGCAGAGAATTCCCGGCTAGCAGCTTCCCTGAGGCCGGGAACTGCAAACGTACACGTTTTCGGCCGAAAACACGTTTTCCGGCGAAAACGCACACCACGGCTCTTTCTGAGAAAAAGCAAGCACGGAGGACAAGAATCGCTTTTGCCCTGCGTAGCGTTCCGGGCAGCGGGTAGAACCAGGCAGAGAATTCCCGGCTAGCAGCTTCCCTGTGGCGGGGAAGTGCAAACGTACACGTTTTCGGCCGAAAACGCGTTTTCCGGCGAAAACGCACACCACGGCTCTTTCTGAGAAAAAGCAAGCTCGGAGAACGAGAATTGCTTTTGCCCTGCGTAGCGTTCCGGGCAGCGGATAGAACCAGGCAGAGAATTCCCGGCTAGCAGCTTCCCTGTGGCGGGGAAGTGCAAACGTACACGTTTTCGGCCGAAAAGGCGTTTTCCGGCGAAAACGCACACCACGGCTCTTTCTGAGAAAAAGCAAGCACGGAGGACGAGAACCGCTTTTGCCCTGCGTAGCGTTCCGGGCAGCGGGTAGAACCAGGCAGCGAATTCCCGGCTAGCAGCTTCCCTGTGGCGGGGAAGTGCAAACGTACACGTTTTCGGCCGAAAAAGCGTTTTCTAGCGAAAACGCACACCACGGCTCTTTCTGAGAAAAAGCAAGCACGGAGGACGAGAACCGCTGTTGCCCTGCGTAGCGTTCCGGGCAGCGGATAGAACCAGGCAGAGAATTCCCGGCTAGCAGCTTCCCTGTGGCGGGGAAGTGCAAACGTACACTTTTTCGGCCAAAAAGGCGTTTTCCGGCGAAAACGCACACCACGGCTCTTTCTGAGAAACAGCAAGCACGGAGGACGAGAACCGCTTTTGCCCTGCGTAGCGTTCCGGGCAGCGGGTAGAACCAGGCAGAGAATTCCCGGCTAGCAGCTTCCCTGTGGATGACAGTTTGACATGGGGTTGTTAGAGTGACCACGAGGTGGCACTGTGACATTCTGGTGGTACTGTGACATGTGGATGGCACTGTGACATAGTGGTGTCACTGTGACATGATAATGGCATTGTGACATGGGGGTGGCATTCTCACATGGGGGTGGCACTGTGATATGTGGACATCACCGTGACAGTGATTTGGCACTGTGACATGGGTTTGGCACTGTGACATGGGTGTGGCACTGTGACATGAGTGCTGCCCTGTGACTTGGGGGTGGCACTGTGACATGGGGACAGCACTATTACTTGTGGGCAGCACTGTGACATGAGGATGGCACTGTGACATTGGAACAGCACTGTGACATGGGGACGGTACAATGACATAGGGTGGTGATGTTACATGGGGATGGCACTGTGTCATGGGGATGGCAGTGTGACATGAGTTTGGCATGGTGACATGTGTGCGAAACAGTGACTTCACTGTGACACTGTGACATGGGGCGGCATTCTGACATGTTGTTGCACGAGTTGCACTGTGACATGGGAGTGGTACTGTGACATGGGGGTGGCACTGTGACAATGGTGCGATACTATGAGATGGGGGTGGCTCTGTGACATGGGTATGGCTCTGTGACCTGGCGGTTGCATTGTCACATTGGGTTGGTAGTGTGACATGGGGACGGCGCTGTGATATGAGTGTGGCATTGTGACATTGTCGTGGCACAGTGACATGAGGGTGGCTCTGTGACATGTGGATGTCACTGTGACAGTGGGGTTGCACTGTGACATGGGGGTGGCACTGTGACATGAGGACAGAACTGTGACATGGGGGCAGCCTTGTGACATGGTGGTGGCACTGTGACATTGGGGTGGCACTGTTACATTGGGGTAGCACTTTGTCATAGGGGTAGTACTGTGACATGTGGACAGCACTGTGACATGGGGGTGGCACTGTGACATGGGGTTGGTACTGTGACATGGCGGTGGTACTGTGACGTGGGGGTTTCACTGTGTTACTGATTTTATTAACAACCGAAATTAAATTGTGTTTGATTTTAATAGAAGCATAGAATTAAGAGAGATTTTAGTAAAAATCATTTTACATTTATTGCATTTTGAATCTAGCAACCGACTGCTACTCTAAAATTCCCTCTACAGCCCTGTACCAAGGCCGAAGGGATTGGTCATAATTGTCCAGTGGGAACGGTTAGAACCCAGGTAACAAAACACGAGGTGATTTGTAAACTGATTTATAATACATACATAGGACTAGAAGAATGCAAGTAGGTGTCAAGGTCCAGGATTAATGGGAATCTGACCCCACTGACCCACGGACCACCTACTCCCATTACACCCCAGACCCATTTCTAGACATTTCTAACCTCTACTGCCCCGATTCGGAAATAGGAGGAGAATATGTTAATGATTTCTTGGAAACTGTATGTTTATGTATGAAGACTTAATGAATATGTATGAGTAAGTTCTATAAAAGGTGTGTGATTCTGGTGCTCGGCACGTGTTGTTAGTGAGAGCACTCCCCTACACGTCCGCCCGTCAATAAAGAAGTGTCTGCTTATCTGCATCACATTGGTGGCGATAAGTTATTTTTATCCCGGATTTCGGTGACAACTGTAATATGGCGGTGGCACAGTGACATTCTGGAGGCACTGTGACATGGGTACGGTACTGTGACATTGGGATGGCACTGTGACATGGGGATGGCAGTGTGACATGGGGATGGCAGTGTGTCACGGGGGCGGCATGGTGACATGGGGACGGTACTGTCACATGGCAGCATCACTATGATACGGCGGTGGCACTGTGACATGGGGACGGCACTGTAACGTGAGGGTGCCACTGTGACATGGCAGTGGCATTGTGACAAGGGAATGGCACTGTGTCACGGAAGACACTGTGCCATGGGGACGGCACTGTGACATAGCAGCGGCAGTGTGACATGGCAGTGGCACTGTGACATGGGGATGGCACTGTGACATTGTGGTGGTGCTGTGACATGGGGACTGCACAGTGACATGGAGTGGCACTGTGACATGGGAGCAGCACTGTGACATGTGGATGGCACTGTGACATGGGGATGGCACAATGACTTTAGTGTGACAGTGTGAAATGGGGATGGCACTGTGACATTGTAGTGCACTGTGACATTGCTGTAGCACTGTGACATGGTGACCGTACTGTGATATGGGGCTGTCTCTATCACATGGGGACAGCATTGTGACGTGGCGACGGCACTGTGACATGGGAATGACATTATGTCATGGGGTTGGCACAGTGATATGTGGATGACAGTGTGCCATGGTGGCGCCGCTGTGACAAAGGGGTAGCACTGTGACATGGGCGTGGCGCTGTGACATGGGAAGTGGACTGTGACATTGTGGTGGCACTATGACATGGGGACTGCACTGTGACATGGGAGTGTCACTATGACTTGGGCTGGGCACTGTGATTTGGGGACATCCTTGTGACGTGAGGGCGGCAGTGTGACATGGGACGGCAGTGTGACATGAGGACGGCACTGTGACATGGGGGGTGGCGCTGGGACATGGGGATGACACTCTGACATGGGGACGGCACTGTGACATCGGAGTGGCACTGTGACATGGGGGTGGCACTGTGACATGGGCACGGCAGTGTGACATGGGTGCGGCACTGTGACATGGGGCCGACACTGTGACATGGGGAAGGAACGGTGACATGGGGTCTGCACTGTGACATGGGGGTGGCAATGTGACATGGGGGCGGCACTATGACATGGGGGCGGCACGGTGTCATGGGGGTGTCACTATGACTTGGGCTGGGCACTGTGATTTGGGGACATCCTTGTGACATGAGGGCGGCAGTGTGACATGGGACGGCAGTGTGACATGAGGACGGCACTGTGACATGGGGGGTGGCGCTGGGACATGGGGATGACACTCTGACATGGGGACGGCACTGTGACATCGGAGTGGCACTGTGACATGGGGGTGGCACTGTGACATGGGCACGGCAGTGTGACATGGGTGCGGCACTGTGACATGGGGCCGACACTGTGACATGGGGAAGGAACGGTGACATGGGGTCTGCACTGTGACATGGGGGTGGCAATGTGACATGGGGGCGGCACTATGACATGGGGGCGGCACGGTGTCATGGGGGTGTCACTATGACATTGGGGTGGCACTGTGACTTTGTGGTGGCACTATGACATGGGGACTGCAGTGTGACATGGGTGTGTCACTATGAAATGGGGGTGGCACAGTGACTTGGAAGTGGCACTGTGACTTGGGGACACAATTGTGACATGGGTGCGGCAATGTGACATGTGGGTGGACTGTGACATGGAGGCAGTACCGTGACTTTAGTGTGACACTGTGAAATGGGTTTGGCTCTGTGACATTGGGGTGTTACTGTGACATGAAACTAGCACAATGAAAAGTAGTGGCACGGTGACATGGGGGTGGCACTGTGACAAGGGGGTGGCACTGTGACATGGGGGGGTCACTCTGACATGGGTGTGGCACTGTGACATGGGGACAGCATTGTGACATGGGAGTGGCACTGTGACAAGGGGTTGGCACTGTGACATGGGTGGGTCACTCTGACATGGGGTGGCACTGTGACTTGGTAGTGGCACTGTGACATGGGGGGTCACTCTGACATGGGTGTGGCACTGTGATATTGGGTTGGCAGTGTGAGATGTGATGCCACTGTTTACTTGGGAGCCTCACTGTGACATGGGGGTGGCTCTGTGACATGGGGGTGGCTCTGTGACATGGGGACAGCACTGTGACATGGCTGTAGCACTGTGACATGGGGGTGGCACGGTGAGATGGAGACGGCACCATGACTTTAGTGTGACACTGTGAAATGGGGATGGCTCTGTGACATTGAGGTGGCATTGTGACAGGAAAATAGAGCAGTGACAAGCAGTGGCACTGTGACATGGGGGTGGCACTGTGACATGGGGGTGACATTATGAAATTGGGTTGGCACTGTGTCATGGCAGTGGCACTGTGCCACGAGGACTGCATTGTGACTTGTCAGTGGAACTGTGACATGGGGGTGGCACTGTGACATGTCGTCAGCTCTGTGACATGGGGACGTCACTGTGACATGGGAACGGCACTGTGACATGGTGTTGGCATTCTGACATGGGGACGGCAGTGTGTCACGGGGGCGGCACTGTGATATAGGGAGGGTACTATTGCATGGCAACATCACTATGATACTGCCGTGGCACTGTGACATGGGAACGCCACTGTGACAAAGGGGTGGCACTGTGACATGGGTGTGGCGCTGTGACATGGGGGTTGCACTGTGACGTAGGGATGGGAGTGTGACATGGGGGCGGCATGGTGACAGGGGTTTGGCACTGTGACATGGGGAGTGCACTGTGACATGGGCACCTTACTGTGACATTGGGCTATCACTGTGACATGGGGACAGCATTATGACATGGGGGTGGCACTGTGACATGGGGAAGGCACAGTTACATCGAAATGCGCTCTTACATGGGGACGGCACTGTGACATGTGTGTGGCACTGTGACATGGGGATGGCACAGTGACATTGGCATGGCACTGAGCCATGGGGACTGCATTGTGACATGGGGGTGGCACTGTGATTTGGGAGTGGCACTGTGACATTGGCATGGCACTGTGACATGGGGACTGCATTGTGACATGGGGATGGCACTGGGACATGGGGGCAGCGCTGTGACATTGGGACGGCAGTGTGATATGGGGGCGTCACTGTGACATGGGGGCAGCACTGTGACTTTAGTGTGCCACTATGAAATGGGGGTGGTACTGTGTAATAGGGGTGGCACTGTGACATTTTGGTGGCACTATGACATGGGGACTGCACTGTGACATGGGAGTGTCACTATGACTTGGGCTGGGCACTGTGATTTGGGGACATCCCTGTGACATGAGAGCGGCAGTGTGACATGGGACGGCAGTGTGACATGAGGACGGCACTGTGACATGGGGGGTGGCGCTGGGACATGGGGATGACACTCTGACATGGGGACGGCACTGTGACATCGGAGTGGCACTGTGACATAGGGGTGGCACTGTGACATGGGCACGGCAGTGTGACATGGGTGCAGCACTGTGACATGGGGCCGACACTGTGACATGGGGAAGGAACGGTGACATGGGGTCTGCACTGTGACATGGGGGTGGCAATGTGACATGGGGGCGGCACTATGACATGGGTGCGGCACTATGACATGGGGGTGGCACTCTGACATTTGCATGGCACTGTGACATTGGGGTGCCACTGTGACTTGGGCTTGGCACTGTGACCCATGGGAGGCACTATGTCATGGGTGTGGCAGTGAGACTTCTGGGTGGCACTATGACATGGGAGTGGCACTATCATATGGGGATGGCACTGTGACATTGGGATGTCACTGTGACTTCAGGATGTCACTGTGACTTTGGCATGGCTCTGTGCCATTGGGATGGCACTGTGACATGGGGATGGCACTGTGACATGGGTGCGGCACGGTGACATGGCGGTGGCACTGTGACATGGGGATGGCATTGTGACATGGCGTGTCACTATGAAAGTGGGGTGGCACTGTGACATGGGGGCTGAACTGTGACATGGGGATGGCACCGTGACATGGGGATGGCTCTGTGACATAGGGGTGGCACCATGACATTGGGGCGTCACTGTGACATGGGGGTGGCACTTTGACATGGTGGAGGCACTGTGCCATGGGGACGGCAGTGTGACATGGGGGCGGCACGATGATATGGCAGTGTCAATATGACCAGGGGGCGGCACTGTGACATGGGGACGGCACTGTGACATGGGGGCGGCACGGTGACATGGGTGTGGCACGGTGACATGTTGTCTGCTCTGTGACATGGGGACGTCACTGTGACATGGGAACGGCACTGAGAAATGGTGGTGGCACTCTGACATGGGGACGGCAGAGTGTCACGGGGGCGGCAATGTGATATAGGGAGGGTACTATCACATGGCAGCATCACTATGATACGGCGGTGGCACTGTGACATGGGAATGGCACTGTGACATGAGGGTGCCACTGTGACATGGCAGTAGCATTGTGACAAGGGGATGGCACTGTGTCATGGGAAGGCACTGTGCCATGGGGACGGCACTGTGACATTGTGGTAGTGCTGTGATATGGGGACTGCACTGTGGCATTGTGGTGGCACTGTGACATGGGTGCGGAACTGTGACATAGGGACTGCACAGTGACATGGAGTCGCACTGTGACATGGGAGCAGCACTGTGACATGTGGATGGCACTGTGACATGGAGGTGGCACTGTGACATGGAGATGGCACAGCGACTTTAGTGTGACAGTGTGAAATGGAGATGGCACTGTGACATTGTAGTGCACTGTGACATTGCTGTAGCACTGTGACATGGTGACCGTACTGTGATATGGGGAGGCAGTGTGACTTGGGGGCGGCACTGTGACAAGGGGGTGGCACTTGTCGCAGATGAAAGTATTGACACGGTAAAGATTTAGAAAAATAATCTAGATTTATTAATAACTAACAACGATTTGCCAATACAAAATAACTCAGAAAGAAAAGCGACTTATTCAGGTTCTAAAATGACAATATTCACTCTAACTTACTTAACGGTACCTTAATTTATACACATATATACATGCACATACACAAACCAGACATATACATACAGAAACAAAGGGGTTTGGGTTCAGTAAAATGAACACAAAAGGGACAAACACACAGGAACAAGGGCAAGGATACATACCCACACACCCCCCCCAATAAACAGGTGAAATAGAAGCTAGTTCAAAGAAAATTTCCCTCTCGAGTTCAGAGCAAATACTCACAATGCCTTGGCATTCCTCAACGGGCGATAATGGAGACTCGAGCGGGGGGACTTCGCCCTGGCCTTCTGTCTGGAGCAGACGACACCTGAGAGGCGTCCCAGCTCAGGGGAGATGCTGGTCACAGCCCGCTGCGATCCAGGAGAGCTCAAAGGGCCTCTCTGGTGGTCGCAGTTTATAGGATCCAAGATAATTGACTTTTGTCAAATACTATCTGGTGCCTTCCGGCAGTTGTACAAGAATTTGAATAACATGCAACCCTGTTACTGCTCCAACTGATCACATCCCAGGCACAGGGGTGTCAGGCCATCAGGAGATGATGGGCCAGTATAACCCTTTCCAAGCAACTGGGGGGGCAGAGGCCAGGCTCCTCAAGGTTATCAGTCCTTATCTCCACAGATTGGTGTATGGCTCGGGGGAATGTGGATGGAATCACACCTGGCACCAAGCAGCCCAACAAGGACGGCAGGGAGGGGCCGGAATTGCACCACCACAGCACTGTGACATGAGAAGTGGACTGTGACATGGGGACGGCACAGTGACATGGGGGCGCCATGGTGACATTGGTCTGGCACTGTCACATTGGTGTGGCACTGTGACATTGGGGTGGCACTGTGACATGGGGATGGCTCTGTGACATGGGGACAGCATTGTGACGTGGCGATGGCACTGTGACATGGGAGTGACATTATGTCATGGAGTGGCACAGTGATATGTGGATGACAGTGTGCCATGGGGGCGCCACTGTGACAAAGGGGTGGCACTGTGACATGTGGACGTCACTGTGACATGGGGACTGCACTGTGACATGGGAAGTGGACTGTGACATTCTGGTGGCACTGTGACATGGGCGCGGAACTGTGATATGGAGACAGCACTGTGACACTGCGGTGGCACTGTGACATGGTGGCGGTACTATGACATGAGGATGGCAGTGTGACATGCCGGTGGCACTGTGATATGGGGACAGCACTGTGACATGGGGATGGCACTGTGACATTAGGACGGCATGGTGACATAGGGTAGCACTGTGACATGGGGACGGCAATTTGACACGGGGGCAGCATTTTTACATGGGGGCGGCATTGTGACATGTGGGTGGCACTGTAATATGTGGACGTCACTGTAACAGTGAGATGGCATTATGACATGGCGACAGAACTGTGACATGGAGATGGCACTGTGATATGTGGGTGGCACTGAGACATGGAAGTGACATTGTAACATTGGTTTGGCACTGTGACATGGGTGTGGCACTGTGACATGAGTGTGGCAATATGACATGGGTGTGGCACTGTGACTTGAAAACGGCACTGTGACATGTGTGTGGCACTGTGTACATGGGGACGGCACAGTGACATGGGCTTGGCACTGTGCCATGGGGACTGCATTGTGACATGGGGATGGCACTGGGACATGGGGTTGGCAGTGTGACATGGGGATGGCACTGTGACATGGGGGCAGCACTGTGACATTTGGACGGTAGTGTGATATGGGGGCGTCACTGTGACATGGGGACGGCACTGTGACATGGGGAGGGCACTGTGACATTATGGTGGCACTGTGACATTGAGGATGCACTGTGACATGGGGGCGGCACTGTGACATGCGGGTGGCTCTGTGACATGGGGACAGCACTGTGACATGGGTGTGGCACTGTGACATCCTGGTGGCACTGTGACATGGGGGCAGCACTGTGACATCGGAGTGGCACTGTGACATGGGGGCAGCACTGTGACATCGGAGTGGCACTGTGTTGGAGAATGGCCTCAAGAGCAAGGACATGGCAGCATGGTAAAACTGTTTAGAGATGAAATACGGGGTGATTTGTTACGTCTGCACAAGACAGATGTCGCTTGAGTTGCTTAGCTACTATCTCCTGCCTGGAACTGGAGCTGCCCCCCTACCTGCGAGTATGTCAGCAAGAGATTACTCCAAAAACCTACCCAAACTGGCTCAGCGGTTTGGCCCGGACCCAGGGCGCAATGGAGGCTGCGCAGGACTGCAGGGTGGAAAGGTCAGCAGTGAGGAAGAGGAGAAACCTCCTCTTCACGACCACCGACCAGCCCTTCACGCCCCCTGCCCAGGACAGTAGGAGCTCATTGCGCAGGCGTAAAAGGGAGGAGACCTAATTACAATAAGAAGCGAAGATAGGCGGAGATAGAACATAAATATGTATAGGCGTTCTATGTATATGCAATACTCAGTGGATATAAGGATGTAAGCAGACACAGTAAAGCTGAAGCTCGCTCTGTCATTCACATTGAATCGACTGCTTGCTTCCTCCGCTCGTCGAAAGTTCGTGGACTAGAGCACTGTGACGTGGGGACAGCACTGTGACATGGGGATGGCACTGGGTCATTAGAATTCCACTGTGACATGGGCACAGCACTGTGACACGTTGGTGGCACTGTGACATGGGGACGGCATTGTTACATGGGGATGGCACTGTGACATGGGCGCAGCATTGTGACATGGGTACAGCACTGTGACATGGGCGTGGCACTGTGACATGGGGACGGCACTGTGAGATGGGGCTGGTGCTGTGACATGGGGACAGCACTCAGACATGGGGACAGCACTATGACATGTGGACACCGCTGTGACATAGGGGTGGTGCTGTGACATGTGGGTTGCAATGTGACATTGGGATGGCACTGTGACATGTGGTGGTCACAGTGACAGTGGGGTGACACTGTGACATGGAGACGGTACTGTGACATGGGGACAGCAGTGTGACTTGTGAGTGGTGTTACAATCAGACAAAGCCAATTTTTATAAAATTTTTATTTGGTTTCAATCGATTTAGGGTGGGAAGCAATAGGCAAAGCAGCGCTGGGTGCATGGAGAGCCGCAGCTCTGCCACACGCACACCGAGTGCCAAAAAGCAGCGGTTTTTATACTCTTGTGCCATCGTCTTTAACCGATCCTCTCTCACCAGATGATTGTCCTGCTTTTTCTCCATTGGGTCCTTTGAGATGCTTGGGTCTTTGTCCTCCTCCTGTGGGGTCTTTGGAAGTCTCGAAGCCTTGGTCTCCTGGTGCGCTTTTCTCCTATTGGATCCTTTAAAAATTCCATCTTTTGGCGACTTTTCTTCAAGCAGCAGTTACAGGTTATCTCTAGGTGTGTGGGGGGGGGGTGTCCGAGAAGCGGTTACCTATCAGCTCTAGGTGATGAGGTTTCCGAGAAGTAGTTACATTTTTCCAGCCGAATGGCATACTTTATATTTTATCCATATATATTCAAACATCCAGTGTAACTGCAAATCATTTCAACACCCACACAGGGTACCGTTACAATACTTTAGACAGCAGGATAGTGTGGTTTAACATTTACAGATCATTCAAACCTATCATACCCGCCCTGCTTAACTTAGCAAATTAGATACAATAGTTTATTACAGTGGCACTGAGACATGGAGGCGGCACTGTGACATTGGGACAGCACTGTGACATGGGAGTGGCATTGTGGCATGGGGGACAGCAGTGTGACATGGGGGCGGCACTGTGACATGGGGGCGGTAATGTGACATGGGGATGGCATTGTGACATGAGGGTGGCACTGTGACATGGGGACAGCACTGGGTCGTTAGAGTTGCACTGTGACCTGGGGGTGGCACTGTGACATGAGGGCAGCACTGCGACATGGGGACTGCACTGTGCCATGGGGGCGGTACTGTGTCATGGGAGTGGCACTGTGTCCTGCGGGTGGCACTGTGCCATTGGGGGAGGTACTGTGACATGGCGGTGGCACTGTGACATGTGGACGGCATTGAGACATAGGCTTGGCAATGTGACATGGGGATAGCACTGGGACATTGGGGTGGCACTGTGACATGGAGGTGGCACTGTGACATGTGGACGTCACAGTGACATGGGGGTGGCACTGTGACATGGGGGCAACGGTGTGACCTTGGGGGTGGCACTGTGACATGGGGGACAGCAGTGTGACATGAGGGTGGCACTGTGACATGGGGAAGGCAGTGGGTCATTAGAGTTGCACTGTGACCTGGGGGTGGCACTGTGACATGTGGACAGCATTGAGACAGAGGCTTGGCAATGTGACATGGGGACGGCTCTGTGACATTGGGGTGGCACTGTGACGTGGGAGTGGCACTGTGCCATGGGGGAGGTAATGTGACATGGGGACGTCACTGTGACATGGGTACCACAGTGGCACTGTGATATGGAGGATGGCACTGTGACATGGGGGCCACAGTGTGACACGGGTGCGGTTCTCTGACATGGGAGCTGTTCTGTGACACGGGGGTGGCTCTGTCACACGGGAGTGGCATTGTGACATGAGGATGGCACTGTGACATGGGGTGCCATGTGACATTGGGGTGGCACTGTCACAGTGGGGTGGCAACGTGAAATTCTGGTGGCACTGTGATATGCGTACGGCACTTTGACATGTGGATGGCAATGTGACATGGGGCCGTCACTGTACCATGGAGGCTGCATTGTGACATGGCGGTGGCACCGTGACCGGTGGACGTCACTGTGATAGTGGGGTGGAACTGTGACATGGGGAAGGCAGTGTGAAATAGGGGTGGCACTGTGACATGGCGGCGGCACTGTGACATTGGGTCCGCATATTGACATGAGGGTGGCACTGTGACACGGGGACAGCACTGGGTCATTAGAGTTGAATTGTGACATGGGGACGGCACTGTGACATGTGGATCACACTGTGACATGTGGGTGGCAATGTGATATTGGGACGGCATTGTGACATGGTGTCAGCACTGTGACATGAGGGTGGCACTGTGACATGTGTGTGGCAGTTTTATATGGGCAGGGTACTGTGACATGGAGTTGTGATGAGTCATGGGGTGGCACTCTTACATGGCGCGGCACTGTGATATGGGGACGGCACTGTGACATGACAGTGGCATTGTGACATGGGAGTGACACTGTGACAGTGGGGTGGCACTAAGACATTCTGGTGTCGCTGTGACATTGGTAAGGCACTGTGACATGGGGACAGCAATGTGACATTGGGATGGCACTGTGACATGTTGTCATCTCTGTGACATTGGGGTGGCACTGTAACATGGGGACGGCACTGTGACATGCAGAATGTACTGTGACATGGGGACAGCAGTGTGACATGGGGATGGCACTATGACATGCGGACGGCGCTGTGACATGGGGACGCGCTGTGATATGGGGGTGGCACTGTGACAAGTGGGTGGCAATGTGACATTGGGATGGCACTGTGACATGGTTGCGGCACTGTGACACGTGGACAGCACTGTTACATGGGGTGCCACTGTGACATGGCAGTGCCACTGTGAAATTGTGGTGGCACTGTGACTTGTGTATGGCACTGTGACATGGGGACGGTACAGTGACTTGAGGGCGGCGCTCTCACGTGGGAATGGCACTGTGACATGGGGGTGGCACTGTGACATGTGGGTGGTAATGTGACATTGGGATGGCATTGTGACATGGTTACGGCACTGTGACATGTGGATCGCACTGTGACATGGAGGTGTCACTGTGACATGTGGATGTCACTGTGCCAGTGGGGTGGCACTGTGACATGGGGACGGCAGCGTGACATGGCGGTGGCACTGTTATATGGGGGTGTCACTGTGACATGAGGACAGCATTGTGACATGGGGACAGCACTGTGACATGGGGACGGCACTGTGACATGGGGGTTGCACCGTGACATAGGGTCGGCAGTGTGACATGGGGGCGGCACGGTGACGTGTGGTTGGCAGTGTCACATTGCGATGGCACTTTGACATGGAGGCTGCACTGTGACATGGTGTGGCACTGTGTAAATGGGGACGACACTATAACATGGGGACAGCACTGTGACATGGGAATGGCACTGTGACATGGGGGTGGCAGTGTCACATGGGGACGGAACTGGGTCATTAGAGTTGCACTGTGACATAAGTGTGGCACTGTGACATGGGGATGGCAGTGTGACATGGGGGTGGCGCTGTGCCATGGGGGTGGCACTGGGGGCGGTACTCTGACCTGGGGGTGACACTATGACCTGGGGGTGGCACTGTGACATTCTGGTGGCACTGTGACATGTGGACGTCACTGTGACAGTGGGGTGGCACTGTTACATGGGGACGGTACCGTGTCATGGGTTTGGCACTGTGATACGAGGACAGAACTGTGACATGGAGGTGGCACTGTGACATGGGTTTGGCAATGTGACTTATTGTGACACTGTGACATGGGGCTGGATCTGTGACATGGGGCAGGCTCTGTGACATAGGGATGGCTCTCTGACATGGGGACAGCAGTGTGATATGAGGGTGGCACCTTGACATGGGGGTGTTACTATGATATGGCTGTGGCTCTGTGACATGGGGACGGCACTCTAACATGTGGGTGCCACTGTGACATGGGGACGGCACTGTAACATGGATGCAGCATTGGGGACAGCACTGTGATGGTGGCGGTACTGTGATATTGGGTGGCACTGTGCAATGGTGGTGGCACTGTGATATGGCGGTGGAATTGTGACAACAGGTTGGTGGCACTGTGATATGGCGGTGGAATTGTGACAACAGGTTGGCACTTTGACATGTGGATGGCTCTGTGACCTCGGGGCGGTGCTGTGACATTCTGGTGGCACTGTGACATGTGGATGGCACTGTGCCAGTGGGGTGACACTGTGTCATGGGTGCAGCACTGTGTCAAGGGAGTGGCATTGTGGAATGGGGGACAGCAGTGTGACATGGGGGCGGCACTGTGACATGGGGCGGTAATGTGACATGGGGATGGCATTGTGACATGAGGGTGGCACTGTGACATGGGGACAGCACTGGGTCGTTAGAGTTGCACTGTGACCTGGGGGTGGCACTGTGACATGAGAGCAGCACTGCGACATGGGGACTGCACTGTGCCATGGGGGCGGTACTGTGTCATGGGAGTGGCACTGTGTCCTGCGGGTGGCACTGTGTCATTGGGGGAGGTACTGTGACATGGCGGTGGCACTGTGACATGTGGACGGCATTGAGATGTGACATGGGGACAGCACTGGGATATTGGGGTGGCACTGTGACATGGAGGTGGCACTGTGACATGTGGACGTCACAGTGACATGGGGGTGGCACTGTGACAAGGGGGTGGCACTGTGCCATAGTGGCGGTACTGTGTCTTGGGGGTGGCACTGTGACATGGGGGCAATCTGGTGGCACTGTGACATGTGGACGTCACTGTGAAAGGGGGTGGCGCTGTGACATGGGAATGGTACCGTGACATGGGTGTGGTACTGTGACTTCAGTGTGAAAATGTGACATGGGGTTGGATCTGTGACAGGCGAGCGTCATAATTATGTGGCGGTGTATTTGTGACATGGGGTCGGCACTGTGACATGGGGGTGGCACTGTGACATGGGGACGGTACTGTGACATGGGGGTGGCAGTGTTATATGGTGGTGGTACTGTGACATGGGGTTGGCATTGTGACATGGGGACAGCACTGTGGCATGGTGGTGGCACTCTGACATGGGGACGGCAGTGTGTCACGGGGGCGGCACTGTGACATGTGGACGGTACTATCATATGGCAGCGTCACTATGATACGGCGGTGGCATTGTGACATCGGGATGGCACAGTACCATGAGGGTGCCACCGTGACATGGAAGTGGCATTGTGACAAGGGGATGGCACTGTGTCACGGGAAGGCACTGTGCCATGGGGACGGCACTGTGACATGGCAGTGGCACTGTGACATTGTGGTTGCACTGTGCCATGGGGACGGCACTGGGACATTGTGGTTGCACTGTGACATGGGGATGACACTGTGACAGAGGGGTGGCACTGTGACATGGTGGTGGCATTATGGGCATGGCACGGTGACATGGGGATGGCACTGTGACATGGGGAGGTCAGTGTGACATGGCGGTGGCATTGTCACATGGTGGTGGCATTGTGACATTAGGATGGCACTGTGATATGTGGGTGGCACTGTGACATGTGGATGGCACAGTGACATGGGGTGGCGCTGTTTCATAGGAATGGCACTGTGTAATGGGGACGGCACTGTGACATGGGTACTGAACTGTGACATTGTGGTGGCACTGTGACATGGGGTCAGTACTGTGATATGGGGACGGCACTGTGTCACGGGGACAGCACTGTGACATGAGGGTGGCACGGTGACAGGGGGGCGAAACGGTGACTTTACTGTGGCACTGTGACATGGGGTGGCACTGTGACACGTTATTGCACGAGTTGCACTGTGACATGGGGATGGCACTGTGACATGGGGACGGCCCTGTGATATGGGTGTGGCATTGTGACATTGTGGTGGCACAGTGACATGGGAGAGGCTCTGTGACATGTGGATGGCACTGTGACGTGGGGACGGTACTGTGACATGGGGGTGGCACTTTGATATGAGGACAGAACCGTGACATGGGGGCTGCATTGTGACACTGGGGTGGCACTGCGACACTGGGGCGGCACTGTGACACAGGACCGGCACCTTGACATGGGGACAGCACTGTGACATGGGGGTGGTACTGTGACTTGGAGGTGTCACTGAGATATGGCAGTGGCACCGTGAAATTCTGGTGGCACTGTGACATGGGTACGGTACTGTGACATTGGGATGGCACTGTGACATGGGGGTGGGACTGTGACATGGGGATGGCAGTGTGACATGGGGACGGTACTATGACATGGTGGTCGCACTCTGACATGGGGACGGCAGTGTGTCACCGGGGCAGCACTGTGACATGGGGACGGTACTATCATATGGCAGCGTCACTTTGATATTACGGTGGCACTGTGACCTGGGGGTGGCATGTGACATGTGGGCGGTACTGTGACCTGGGGGTGGCACTGTAACTTGGCAGTGGCACTGTGCCATCTGGTCGAAATGTGACATGGGTATGGTACTGTGACATGGGGACTGCATTGTGACATGGCGGTACGGCACTGTGACATTGGGACGGCACTGTGACATGGTCGTGGCAGCGTGACATGGGCAGTGCACTGTAACATGGGGCAACACTGTAACAGTGGGGTGGCACTGTGACATGGCGGTGGCATTATGACACGGGGTTTGCACTGTGACATGGGGACGGCAGTGTGACTTGGGGGTGGCACTGTGACATGGGGGCAGCACTGTGACATGGGGGCGTCACTGTGACATGGGGAAGGCACTGGGACACGGCGGTGGCATTGTGACATGGGGTGGCGCTGTGACATGGGGACGGAAGTATAATGGGTGTGGCACTGTGACACGAGGACAGCATTGTAACATGGGCGTGGCATTGTGACATGTGGGTGGCACTGTGACATGTGGACGATACTGTGACAGTGGGGTGGAGATGGCACTGTGACGGTTTTGGCACTGAGACATGGCAGTAGCATTGTGACGTTGGTTTGGCGCTGTGACATTGGGGTGGCACTGTGACATGAAAATAGGACGGTGACAAGGAGTGGCACTGTGACGTGGGCGGCATTGTGACGTGGCACAGTGACATGGGGACGGCACTGTGACATGAGTGTGGCACTGTGACATGGACTAGGCACTGTGCCATGGGGGCATCACGGTGACATGTGGGTGGCACGGTGACATGGGAGTGGCACTGAGACATGGGAGTGGCACGGTGACTTTAGTGTGACACTGTGAAATGGGGATGGCTCTGTGACGTTGGGGTGGCACTGTGACATCAAAATAGCTCAGTGACAAGGAGTGGCACTGTGACATGGGGACGGCATTGTGACATGGGGGCGACACTGTGACATGGAAGTGGCACTGTGAAATGGGAGCAGAAATGTGACATGGGGGTGACACTGAGATATGGGATCAGCACTGTGACATGGGGGCGGCACCGTGACAAGGGGACGGCACTGGGACATGGGGACGACACTGGGACATGGGAGTGGTACTGTGACGTGGGGGTGTCACTGTAACAAGTCGGTGGCACAGTGACTTTCTGGTGGCACTGTGACATGGGTACGGTGCTGTGACACTGGGGTAGCACTGTGACACGGGGGCGGCACTGTGACATGGGCGTGGCATTGTGAGAGTGGGACGGCACTGGGTCATTAGAGTTGCACCGTGACATGGGGACGGTACTGTCACATGGGGGCGCCACTATGATACAGCGGTGGCTCTGTGACATGGGGTTGGCACTGTGACATGGCGGTGGCATTATGACATGGGAGTAGCACTGTGACATGTAGGTGGCACTGTGACATGGGGGCGTCACTGTGACATGGGGACAGCACTGTGGCATGGTTGTGGCAGCATGACATGGGCAGTGCACTGTAACATGGGGTGATGGGGCGACAGTGTAACAGTGGGGTGGCACTGTGACATGGTGGTGGCATTATGACACAGGGGTCGCACTGTGACATGGGGACGGCAGTGTGACTTGGGGGTGGCACTGTGACATGGCGTTGGCATTGAGACATGGCGATGGCTTTGTGACATTGGTCGGCACTGTGACATGGGGACGGCACTGTGACATGGAGGTGTCACTGTGAATTGGGGGCAGCACTGTGACACGGGGGCGTCACTGTGACATGGGGAAGGCACTGTGACATGGAAATGGCACTGTTTCAGTGGGGCGGCACTGGCGCATGGGGGCGTCACTATGATGCAGCGGTGGCACTGTGACATGGGTACGGCACTGTGACACGGGGGTGGCACTGCGACATGACCGTGGCATTGTGACATCGGGTCGGCACTGTGACACGGGGGTGGCACTGTGACATGGGGACGGCACTATGACATGGGGACGGCACTGTGACATGGTGCTGGCATTGTGACATGTGGGTGGCACTGTGAAATTGGGATGGCACTTTGGCATGGGGGTGGCACTGTGACATGGGGAGGGCAGTGTGACATGGGGGTGGTGCTGTGACATGGGGACGGCACTGTTACATGGGGGAGTTACTGTGACCTGGATGTGGCACTGTGACATGGGGGTAGCACTGTGGCATGTGGACGTCACTGTGGTGGCACGGTGTCATGGGGGCGGTACTGTGACATGGAGATAGCAGTGTGACCTGTGGGTGCAACTGTGTCATGGCAGTGGTTTTGTGACATGGGTATGGCACTGTGTCGTGGGTGCGGCACTGTGACATTGGATTGGCACTGTGACATGGGGGTGCCACTGTGACATGGGGACGGTAGTGTAACATGGGGGTGGCACTGTGACATGGGTGTGGCACTGTGACATGGGGGGGCACTATGACATGGGGATGGCACTGTGACATGGGAGTGGTATTGTGACAAAGGGACAGCACTGGGTCATTAGAGTTGCACTGTGAAATTGGTATGGCACTGTGACTAGGGTACGGCACTGTGACATGGGTGTTGCACCGTGAAAGGCGGTGGCATTGTGACATTGGGTTGGCACTGTGACATGGGTCTGCACTGTGACATGGGCATGGCACTGTGACCTGGGGGTGGCATGTGACATGCGGGCGGTACTGTGACCAGGGGGTGGCACGGTAACTTGGCAGTGGCACTGTGACATCTGGTCGAAATGTGACATGGGTATGGTACTGTGACATGGGGGCTGCATTGTGACATGGTGGTGGCACTGTGACATTGGGGCGGCACTGTGACAAGGGGACAGCAGTGTAACGGGTGTAGCACTGTGACACGGGGGCAGCATTATAACATGGGGTGGCATTGTGACATGTGGGTGGCACTGTGACATGTGGGTGGCACTGTGACATGGTTTTAGCACTGAGACATGGCAGTAGCATTGTGACGTTGGTTTGGCGCTGTGACATTGGGGTGGCACTGTGACATGGTGGCAGCGCTGTGAAATGGGGGAGGCATGGGGTCATTAGAGTTGCACCATGACATGGGGACGGCACTGTGACATGGCGAGGGCAGTGTGTCTTGGGGGTGGCACTGTGATATGATGATGGCACTGTGACATGGCGGTGGCGCTGTGACATTGTGGTCACACTGTGACATAGGGATGGCACTGGGACATGGATATGGCACTGTGACAGGGGATGGCGCTGTTGCATGGCATGGCACTGTGACATGGGAACGGCACTGGGTCATTATAGTTGCACTGTGACATGGGGACGGCAGGGTGACAGGGCTGGCACTGTGACATGGGTGTTGCACTGTGACATGGGGACAGCAGTTGGACATGGGAGTGGTACTGTGACGTGGGGGTGTCACTGTAACATGGTGGTGGCACAGTGACATTCTGGTGGCATTGTGACACGGGTACGGTGCTGTCGCACTGGGGTAGCACTGTGACATGGGGGCGGCACTGTGACATGGGAGTGGCATTGTGACAATGGGACAGCACTGGGTCATTAGAGTTGCACTGTGACATGGGGACGGCAGTGTGTCAGAGAGGTGGCGTTATGATATATGGGTGGCATTGTGACATGGGGGTGGTGCTGTGACATGGGGTCAGCAGTGTGACATGGGGGTGGTGCTGTGACATGGGGATGGCACAGTTACATGGGGGCGTTACTGTGACCTGGATGTGGCACTGTGACATGGCAGTGACACTGTGACATTCTGGTGGCACTGTGAGATGGGGTGGCACTGTAACATAGGGACAGCAGTGTGACATGGGGGTGGCAGTGTGACGTGGGGGTGGCATATTGACAAGGGGCCTGCACTGTGGCAATGGGGCAGCACTGTCACATGGGCATGGCACTGTCACATGGGCGTGGCACTGTGACATGGGTGTGGCACTGTGACATTGTGGTGGCACAGTTACATGGGGGTGACATTGTGACAGTGGGGTTGCACTGTGACATGGGGACGATACAATAACATGGGGATGGCACTGTCACATGAGGACAGAACTGTGACATGAGGGCTGCATTGTGACATGGTGGTGGCACTGTGACATTGGGGTGGCACTGTGACATGGATGTGCCACTGTGACGTGGTGTTGCACGATGACATGGGATGGCACTGTGACATGGCATGGCACTGTGACATGGGGGTGGCACTGTGACGTGGGGACGGCACTGGGACATGGATGTGGCACTGTGACATGTGATGGCACTGTTACATGGCGTGGCACTGTGACATGGGGATGGCATTGTGACATGGGGTGGCACCGTGACATGGGAACGGCACTGGGTCGTTGCAGTTGCACTGTGACATGGGGTCAGCAGTGTGACATGGGGGTGGTGCTGTGACATGGGGACAGCACTGTTACATGGGGGCGTTACTGTGACCTAGATGTGGCACTGTGACATGGCGGTGGCACTGTGACTTTCTGGTGGCACTGTGACATGGGAGCCTCACTGGGACCTGGGGGTGTCACTATGACATCGGGGTGGCACTGAGACATTGTGGTGGCACTATGACATGTGGACTGCACTGTGACATGGTGGTGTCACTATGAAATGGGGGTGGCACTGTGACTTGGGCGTGGCACTGTGCCATGGGGCGGCACGGTGAGATGGAGACGGCACCATGACTTTAGTGTGACACTGTGAAATGGGGATGGCTCTGTGACATTGAGGTAGCATTGTGACATGAAAATACAACGGTGACAAGGAGTGGCACTGTGACATGGGGGTGGCACTGTGACATGGGGATTGTATTGTGACATGGGGATGGCACTGTGACATGGCGGTGGCAGTGTGCCATGAGGCCTGCATTGTGACATGGGGATGGCACTGTGACTTGGGAGTGGCACTGTGACATGGGGATAACAGGGTGCCATGGGGGCGCCACTGTGACAATGGGGTGGCACTCTTACATGGGGACTGCACTGTGACATGGGCATGGTGCTGTGACATGTGGATGGCACTGTGACATGGAGGTGGCACTGTGACTTGGGAGTGGCACTGTGACATGTGGATGGGACTGTGACACTGGTACAGCACTGTGACATGGGGGCCACATTGTGTAACGTCCACATGTCACAGTGCCACCCCCACGTTACACTGCCGTCCCCAGTGGCACCCCCATGTCACAATGCCACCGCCATGTCACAGTGCTATCCCCATGTCACAGTAACGTCCACATGTCACAGTGCCATTCATGACCCTGGTCACCCATGGCACGGCACTGTGACATGGCAGTGGCACTGTGACATTGTGGTTGCACTGTGACATGGGGATGGCACTGTGACAGAGGGGTGGCACTGTGACATGGTGGTGGCATTATGATATGGGCGTGGCACTGTGACATGTGGATGTCACTGTGAGAGTGGGGTTGCACTGTGAAATGGGTAAGGTACTTCGACATGGTGGTGGCACTGTGACATTGGGGTGGCACTGTTACATTGGGGCGGTACTGTGAAATGGCAGTGGCACTGTGACATTGTGGTAGCACTGTGACATGGGGACGGCACTGGGACATTGGAGTGGCACTGGGACAATGGAGTGGAACTGTGACATGGGGATGACTGCGTCAGATGGGTGGCATTGTGACACGGCGGTGGGGTTGTGACATTAGGACTGCACTGTGACATGTGGGTGGCACTGTGACATGTGGGTGGCACTATGGCATGGGGGTGGCACTATGACATGGGGATGGCACTGTGACGTGGAGACAGCACTCTGATATGGGTGTGGCATTGTGACATTGTGGTGGCACAGTGACATGAGGGTGGCTCTGCGACATGTGGATGTCACTGTGACAGTGGGGTTGCACTGTGACATGGGGATGGTACTGTGACATGGGGATGGCACTTTGATATGAGGACAGAACTGTGACATTGGGGTGGCACTGTGACATTGGGGTGGCACTTTGTCATGGGGGCGGTACTGTGACATGTGGACAGCACTGTGACATGGAGGCTGCACCGTGACTTTAATGGCTCTGTGACATAGAGGCGGCACTGTGACATGGGCGTGGCACTGTGACATGGGCATGGCACTGTGACATGGGGACGGCACTGTGATATCATGGTGGCACTGTGACATTGTGGTGGCATATTGACAAGGGGCCTACTCTGTGACAGTGGGGCGGCACTCTGAGCTGGGGGTGGCTCTGTGACGTGTGTGGCACTGAGACCCGGTGGCGGCATTGTCACAGTGGGTTGGTAGTGTGACATGGGAATGGCACAGTGACATGGGGGCGGCACTGACACAGGGACGACACTGTGACATGGGGATGACAGTGTGACATGGGCAGGGCACTGTCACATGGAGCGACACTGTGACATGTGACGGCACTGTGACATTAGGGCTGCATTGTGACATGGTGGTGGCTCTGTGACGTGGTAGTGGCACTGTGACATGGTGACGGAACTGTGACATGTGGATGGCACTATGACATTGGGACGGCACTGTTACATGGTTGTGGCAGTGACATGGGGACTGTACTGTGTAATTGTGGTGGCACTGTGACATGGGTGTGGCACTGTGACATGGGTGTGGCACTGTGACATGTGGATGTCACCCTGACAGTGGGTTGGCACTGTGACATGGGTGTGGCACTGTGACATGGGTGCATGTCACAGTGCTACTCCCATGTCATAATGCCACCGCCATGTCACAGTGCCAACCCCATGTCACAGTGCCATCGCCGTATCATAGTGGCGCCCCCATGTGACAGTACCGTCCCCATGTCACGGTGCAACT
The DNA here is from genome assembly GCF_965140245.1 of Athene noctua. Taxonomy (NCBI): domain Eukaryota; kingdom Metazoa; phylum Chordata; class Aves; order Strigiformes; family Strigidae; genus Athene; species Athene noctua. Next base: position 66,643 of record NW_027437752.1, read on the forward strand.
CTAATGACCCAGTGCCGTCCCACTCTCACAATGCCACGCCCATGCCACAGTGCCGCCCCCGTGTCACAGTGCTACTCCAGTGTCACAGCACCGTACCCATGTCACAGTGCCACCAGAAAGTCACTGTGCCACCGACATGTTACAGTGACACCCCCACGTCACAGTACCACTCCCATGTCCCAGTGTCGTCCCCATGTCCCAGTGCCGTCCCCTTGTCACGGTGCCGCCCCCATGTCACAGTGCCGACCCCATATCTCAGTGTCACCTCCATGTCACATTTCTGCTCCCATTTCACAGTGCCACTTCCATGTCACAGTGTCGCCCCCATGTCACAATGCCGCCCGCATGTCACAGCGCCACTCCTTGTCACTGAGCTATTTTCATGTCACAGTGCCACCCCAACGTCACAGAGCCATCCCCATTTCACAGTGTCACACTAAAGTCACCGTGCCACTCCCATGTCTCAGTGCCACTCCCATGTCACCGTGCCACCCACATGTCACCATGATGCCCCCATGGCACAGTGCCTAGTCCATGTCACAGTGCCACACTCATGTCACAGTGCCGTCCCCATGTAAGAGTGCTACTCCATGTCATTGTGCCGTCCCCATGTCACTGTGCCACGTCACAATGCCGCCCACATGTCACAGTGCCACTCGCTGTCACTGTTCTATTTTCATGTCACAGTGCCACCCCAATGTCACAGCGCCAAACCAACGTCACAATGCTACTGCCATGTCTCAGTGCTAAAACCATGTCACAGTGCCACCCACATGTCACAGTGCCATCTCTATGTCACAGTACCTTCTCCATGTCACAGTGACGCCCCCGTGTCACAGTGCTGCCCCCAATTCACAGTGCCACCCCATGTCACAATGCCATCGCCATGTACCAGTACCGTCTCCATGTCACAGTGCCACCCCACAGTCACAGTAATGTCCACATGTCACAGTGCCACCCACATGTCACAATGCCACCCCATGTTACAATGCTGCCCCCGTGTCACAGTGCTACACCCGTTACACTGCTGTCCCCATGTCACAGTGCCGCCCCAATGTCACAGTGCCACCGCCATGTCACAATGCAGCCCCCATGTCACAGTACCATACCCATGTCACATTTCGACCAGATGTCACAGTGTCACTGCCAAGTTACAGTGCCACCACCAGGTCACAGTACCACCCGCATGTCACATGCCACCCCCAGGTCACAGTGCCACCACCGTATCAAAGTGACCATGACCTGTGGGTCATGAATGCCTCCCCCATTTCACAGCGCTGCCACCATGTCACAGTGCCACCCCAATGTCACAGCGCCAAAACAACGTCACAATGCTACTGCCATGTCTCAGTGCTAAAACCATGTCACAGTGCCACCCACATGTCACAATGCCACCCCATGTTACAATGCTGCCCCCGTGTCACAGTGCTACACCCATTATAACCATGTCACGGTTTCATGATGGCACTGTGACATGGGTGCGGCAATGTGACATGTGGGTGGCACTGTGACATGGAGGCTGCACCGTGACATTAGTGTGACACTGTGAAATGGGGATGGCTCTGTGACATGGGGATGGCAGTGTGACATGGTGGTGGCTCTGTAACATGAGGGTGGCATTGTGACATGGGGCTTCAGGGTAACATGGGGATGGAACTGTGACATGGGGGTGACACTTTGATATGGGGGCTTCACTGTGACATGGGGGCTGCATTGTGACATTGGTTTGGCATTGTAATGTGTTGGTGGCACTGTGACATGGGGGTGGCACGGTGACATGTGAGCGGCACTATGACTTAGGGGTGGCACTGTGACATGGGAGCGACACTGGGACATGGGGGTGTCACTATGACATGGGGACTGCACTGTGACATGGGGACGACACTGTGACATGGTGGTGGCACTCTGACATGGGGACGGCAGTGTGTCACGGGGGTGGCACTGCGACATGTGGACGGTACTATCATATGGCAGCGTCACTTTGATACGGCGGTGGCACTGTGACATAGGGATGGCACAGTACCATGAGGGTGCCACCGTGACATGGAAGTGGCATTGTGACAAGGGGATGGCACTGTGTCACGGGAAGGCACTGTGTCATGGGGACGGTACAGTGACATGGCAGTGGCACTGTGACATTGTGGTTGCACTGTGCCATGGGGATGGCACTGGGACATTGTGGTTTCACAGTAACATGGGGCGACAGTGTAACAGTGGTGTGGCACTGTGACATGGTGGTGGCATTATGACACAGGGGTCGCACTGTGACATGGGGACGGCAGTGTGACTTGGGGGTGGCACTGTGACAAGGCGGTGGCATTGAGACATGGCGATGGCTTTGTGACATTGGGGCGGCACTGTGACATGGGGACGGCACTGTGACATGGATGCGTCACTGTGAATTGGGGGCAGCACTGTGACACGGGGGCGTCACTGTGACATGGGGTAGGCACTGTGACATGGCGGTGGCACAGTGACATGTCGGTGTCATTGTGACATTTGGTCGGCACTGTTTCATGGGGGCGGCACTGTCGCATGGGGGCGTCACTATGATACGGCGGTGGCACTGTGACATGGGTACGGCACTGTGCCATGGGGGTGGCACTGTGACACGGGTGGCACTGTGACATGACCGTGGCATTGTGACATCGGGTCGGCACTGTGACACAGGGGTGGCACTGTGAAAAGGGGACGGCCCTATGACATGGGGACGGCACTGTGACATGGTGCTGGCATTGTGACATGTGGGTGGCACTGTGAAATTGGGATGGCATTTTGGCGTGGGGGTGGCACTGTGACATGGGGAGGGCAGTGTGACATGGGGGTGGTGCTGTGACATGGGGATGGCACTGTGGCATGTGGACGTCACTGTGACAGTGGGGTGGCACGGTGTCATGGGGGCGGTACTGTGACATGGGGATAGCAGTGTGACCTGTGGGTGCCACTGTGACATGGCAGTGGTTTTGTGACATTGGATTGGCACTGTGACATGGCGGTGGCATTGTGACATGGGGGTGCCACTTTGACATGGGGACGGCATTGTAACATGGGGGTGGCACTGTGACATGCGTGTCGCACTGTGACATTAGGGTGGCACTGTGACATTGGGGTGGCACGGTTTCACGAGGATGGCAATTTGACATGGGGACGGTTCTGTGACATGGGGGTGGCACTATGACATGGGGACGGCACAGTGACATGGCGCGGCACTGTGACATGGGTATGGCACTGTGACTTGGGTACGGCACTGTGACATGGGTGTTGCACCGTGAAAGGCGGTGGCATTGTGACATTGGGTTGGCACTGTGACATGGGTCTGCACTGTGACATGGGCATGGCACTGTGACCTGGGGGTGGCACGTGACATGCGGGCGGTACTGTGACCAGGGGGTGGCATGGTAACTTGGCAGTGGCACTGTGACATCTGGTCGAAATGTGACATGGGTATGGTACTGTGACATGGGGGCTGCATTGTGACATGGTGGTGGCACTGTGACATTGGGGCGGCACTGTGACAAGGGGACAGCAGTGTAACGGGTGTAGCACTGTGACACGGGGTCAGCATTGTAACATGGGGTGGCATTGTGACATGTGGGTGGCACTGTGACATGTGGACATTACTGTGACAGTGGGGTGGCACTGTGACATGGAGACGGTACTGCGACATAGAGATGGCACTGTGACATGTGAGTGGCACTGTGACATGGTTTTAGCACTGAGACATGGCAGTAACATTGTGACGTTGGTTTGGCGCTGTGACATTGGGGTGGCACTGTGACATGAAAATAGAACAGTGACAGCGAGTGGCACTGTGACATGTGGGCGGCATTGTGACGTGGCACAGTGACATGGGGACAGCACAATGACATGGAGTAGCACTCTTACATGGGGACGGCACTGTGACATGAGTGTGGCACTGTGACATGGACTAGGCACTGTGCCATGGGGGCATCATGGTGACATGTGGGTGGCACGGTGACATGGGAGTGGCACTGAGACATGGGAGTGGCACGGTGACTTTAGTGTGACACTGTGAAATGGGGATGGCTCTGTGACGTTGGGGTGGCACTGTGACATGAAAATAGCTCAGTGACAAGGAGTGGCGCTGTGACATGCGGGCGGCATTGTGACATGGGGGCGACACTGTGACATGGAAGTGGCACTGTGAAATGGGAGCAGAAATGTGACATGGGGGTGACACTGAGATATGGGGTCGGCACTGTGACATGGGGGCAGCACTGTGACAAGGGGACGGCACTGGGACATGGGGACGACACTGGGACATGGGAGTGGTACTGTGACGTGGGGGTGTCACTGTAACATGTCGGTGGCACAGTGACTTTCTGGTGGCACTGTGACATGGGTACGGTGCTGTGACACTGGAGTAGCACTGTGACACGGGGGCAGCACTGTGACATGGGCGTGGCATTGTGAGAGTGGGACGGCACTGGGTCATTAGAATTGCACCGTGACATGGGGACGGTACTGTCACATGGGGGCGCCACTATGATACGGCGATGGCACTGTGACATGGGGTTGGCACTGTGACATGGCGGTGGCATTATGACATGGGAGTAGCACTGTGACATGCACACATGTCAAACTGCCACATCCATGTCACAGTGCCAACCCACTGTCAGGGTGACATCCACATGTCACAGTGCCACACCCATGTCACAGAGTCACCTCCATCTGAAAGTGCCACACCATTGTCACAGTGCAGGCCCCTTGTCAATATTGCATCCCCATGTCACACTGCCACCCCCATGCCAAACTGCCACCCCAATGTCACACTGCTGTCCCTCCTATGTCACAGCGCCGTCCCCATGTCACAGTGAGTGCCACACCCATGTCACAGTGGCCTCCCCATGTCACAGTGCAGTCCCCATGTCATAGTGACACCCCCATGTCCCAGTGTCGCTCCCATGTCACAGTGCCACCCCTATGTCATAGTGCCGCTCACATGTCACGGTGCCACCCCCATGTCACAGTGCCACCAACACATTACAATGCCAAACCAATGTCACAATGCAGCCCCCATGTCACAGTGAAGCCCCCATGTCAAAGTGTCACCCCCATGTCACAGTGCCGTCCCCATGTTACCCTGAAGCCCCATGTCACAATGCCACCCTCATGTTACAGAGCAACCACCATGTCACACTGCCATCCCCATGTCACAGAGCCATCCCCATTTCACAGTGCCACCCCAACGTCACGGTGCAGCCTCCATGTCACAGTGCCACCCACATGTCACATTGCCGCACCCATGTCACAGTGCCGTCCCCATGGCAAAGTGCTACCACAATGTCACAGTGCCACTGCCATTTCACAGTACCGCCCCAATGTAACAGTGCCACCCCAATGTCACAGTGCCACCACCATGTCACAATGCAGCCCCCATGTCACAGTTCTGTCCTCATGTCACAGTGCCACCCCCATGTCGAAGTACCTTACCCATTTCACAGTGCAACCCCACTCTCACAGTGACATCCACATGTCACAGTGCCACGCCCATATCATAATGCCACCACCATGTCACAGTGCCACCCCTCTGTCACAGTGCCATCCCCATGTCACAGTGCAACCACAATGTCACAGTGCCACTGCCATGTCACAGTGCCGTGCCATGGGTGACCTGGGTCATGAATGGCACTGTGACATGTGGACGTTACTGTGACATGGGGATAGCACTGTGACATGGCGGTGGCATTGTGACATGGGGGTGCCACTGGGGACGGCAGTGTAACATGGGGGTGGCACTGTGACATGTGGACGTTACTGTGACATGGGTGTGGCACTGTGACATGCGTGTCGCACTGTGACATTAGGGTGGCACTGTGACATTGGGGTGGCACGGTTTCACGAGGATGGCACTTTGACATGGGGACGGTTCTGTGACATGGGGGTGGCACTATGACATGGGGACGGCACAGTGACATGGTGTGGCACTGTGACATGGGTATGGCTCTGTGACTTGGGTACGGCACTGTGACATGGGTGTTGCACCGTGAAAGGCGGTGGCATTGTGACATTAGGGTGGCACTGTGACATTGGGGTGGCACGGTTTCACGAGGATGGCAATTTGACATGGGGACGGTTCTGTGACATGGGGGTGGCACTATGACATGGGGACGGCACAGTGACATGGCGCGGCACTGTGACATGGGTATGGCACTGTGACTTGGGTACGGCACTGTGACATGGGTGTTGCACCGTGAAAGGCGGTGGCATTGTGACATTGGGTTGGCACTGTGACATGGGTCTGCACTGTGACATGGGCATGGCACTGTGACCTGGGGGTGGCACGTGACATGCGGGCGGTACTGTGACCAGGGGGTGGCACGGTAACTTGGCAGTGGCACTGTGACATCTGGTCGAAATGTGACATGGGTATGGTACTGTGACATGGGGGCTGCATTGTGACATGGCGGTGGCACTGTGACATTGGGGCGGCACTGTGACATGGGGACAGCAGTGTAACGGGTGTAGCACTGTGACACGGGGGCAGCATTGTAACATGGGGTGGCATTGTGACATGTGGGTGGCACTGTGACATGTGGGTGGCACTGTGACATGGTTTTAGCACTGAGACATGGCAGTAGCATTGTGACGTTGGTTTGGCGCTGTGACATTGGGGTGGCACTGTGACATGGTGGCAGCGCTGTGAAATGGGGGAGGCATGGGGTCATTAGAGTTGCACCATGACATGGGGACGGCACTGTGACATGGGGAGGGCAGTGTGTCTTGTGGGTGGCACTGTGATATGATGACGGCACTGTGACATGGCGGTGGCACTGTGACATTTTGGTCACTCTGTGACATAGGGATGGCACTGGGACATGGATATAGCACTGTGACAGGGGATGGCGCTGTTACATGGCATGGCACTGTGACATGGGGACGGCACTGGGTCATTATAGTTGCACTGTGACATGGGGACGGCAGGGTGACATAGGGCTGGCACTGTGACATGGGTGTTGCACTGTGACATGGGGACAGCAGTTGGACATGGGAGTGGTACTGCGACGTGGGGGTGTCACTGTAACATGGCGGTGGCACAGTGACATTCTGGTGGCACCGTGACACGGGTACAGTGCTGTCGCACTGGGGTAGCACTGTGACATGGGAGTGGCACTGTGACAATGGGACAGCACTGGGTCATTAGAGTTGCACTGTGACATGGGGAAGGCAGTGTGACATGGCGGTGGCATTATGACATGTGGGTGGCACTGTGACATGGGGACGGCATTGCGACATGGGGGTGGTGCTGTGACGTGGGGGCGTTACTGTGACATGGGTGTGGCACTGTGACATGCATGTGCGGTGGCATTGTGACATGGGGGTGCCACTGTGACATGGGGACGGCAGTGTAACATGGAGATGGCACTGTGACATGGGGACGGCACCAGGTCATTAGAATTCCACTGTGACATGGGGAAAGCAGTGTGACATGCTGGTGGACTGTGACATGGAGGCAGCACTGTTACATGGGGATATCACTGTGACATGGGCGCGGCATTGTGACATGGGGGTGGCTCTGGGACATGTGGATGGCTCTGTGACATGGGGGTGGCACTGTGACTTGGGGGCTGCATTGTGACATTGGGGTGGCTCTGTGACATGTGGATGGCTCTGTGACATGTGGGTGGCACTGTGACATGGGGGCTGCATTGTGACATTGGGGTGGCACTTTGAAATTGAGGTGGCACTGTGACACGTGGAAGGGGCCGGCACCTTGTCATGGGGGTGGCACTCTGACATGGGGACGGCAGTGTGTCACGGGGCCGTCACTGTGACATGTGGACGGTACTATCAGATGGCAGCGTCACTATGATACGGCGGTGGCACTGTGACATGGGGACGCCACTGTAACATGAGGGTTTCACTGTAACATGTGACATGGCAGTGGCATTGTGACATGGGGATGGCACTATGTCACGGGAAGGCACTGTGCCATGGGGACGGTACTGTGACATGGCAGTGGCACTGTGACATTGTGGTTGCACTGTGACATGGGATGGCACTGTGACATGGGAGTGGCACTGTGAGACATTGTGGTGGCACTGTGACATGGAATGGCACTGTGTCATGGCGGTGGCACTATGCCATGAGGACTGCGTTGTGACATGGGGACGGCACTGTGACATGGGGCGGCACGGTGAGATGGAGACGGCACCATGAGTTTAGTGTGACACTGTGAAATGGGGATGGCTCTGTGACATTGAGGTGGCATTGCGACAGGAAAATAGAACAGTGACAAGCAGTGGCGCTGTGACATGGGGATGACAGTGTGAAATTGTGTTGGCACTGTGACATGGGGGCGGCACTGTGACATGGGGACAGCACATGTCACAATGCAGCCCCCATGTCACAGTTCTGTCCTCATATCAAAGTGCCACCCCCATGGCACAGTACCGTCCCCACGTCATAGTGCAACACAACTGTCACAGAGCCACCCCCATGTCACTGTGCCACCACAATGTCACAATGCCACAGCCATATCCCAGTGCCATCCCCATGTCACCCAATGTGACAATGCAACCGCCAGGTCACAGTGCCACACCCATGTCACAGTGCAACTCGTGCAATAACGTGTCACAGTGCCACCCCATGTCACAATACCACAGTAAAGTCACCATTTTGCCCACATGTCACCGTGCCACCCTCATGTCACACTGCTGTCCCCATGACACAGTGCCGTCCCCATGACACAGTACAGACCCCATGTCACAGTGCCACCACAATGTCACAGTTCAGTACCCATGTCACAGTGCCGTCCCCATTACACAGTGCCGTTCCTATGAAACAGCGCCACCCCATGTCACTGTGCCATCCACATGTCACAGTGCCACCCACATGTCACAGTGCAGTCCTAATGTCACAATGCCACCACCATGTCACACTGACCTCCCCATGTCACAGTGCCATCCCCATGTCACAGTGCCACGCCCATATCATAATGCCACCACCATGTCACAGTGCCACCCCTCTGTCACAGTGTCATCCCCATGTCACAGTGAAACCACAATGTCCCAGTGCCGTCCCCATGGCACAGTGCAACCACAATGTCACAGTGCCACTGCCATGTCACAGTGCCGTCCCCATGGCACAGTGCCTTCCCGTGACACAGTGCCATCCCCTTGTCACAATGCCACTTCCATGTCGCGGTGGCACCCTCATGTTACTGTGCCATACCGATGTCACAGTGCCACCGCCGCATCAAAGTGACGCTGCCATATGATAGTACCGTCCACATGTCACAGTGCCGCACCCCGTGACACACTGCCGTCCCCATGTCAGAGTGCCACCACCATGTCACAGTGCCGACCCCATGTCACAGTGCCACACCCATGTCACTGTGCCATTCCCATGTCACACTACCAAACCAATGTGACAATGCCACCGCCAGGTCACAGTGCCACACACATGTCACAGAGTCACCTCCATCTGAAAGTGCCACACCATTGTCACAGTGCAGGCCCCTTGTCAATATTGCATCCCCATGTCACACTGCCACCCCCATGCCAAACTGCCACCCCAATGTCACACTGCTGTCCCTCCTATGTCACAGCGCCGTCCCCATGTCACAGTGAGTGCCACACCCATGTCACAGTGGCCTCCCCATGTCACAGTGCAGTCCCCATGTCATAGTGACACCCCCATGACCCAGTGCCGCTTCCATGTCACAGTGCCACCCCTATGTCATAGTGCCGCTTCACAGTGAAGCCCCCATGTCAAAGTGTCACCCCCATGTCACAATGCCATCCCCATGTTACCCTGAAGCCCCATGTCACAATGCCACCCTCATGTTACAGAGCCACCACCATGTCACACTGCCATCCCCATGTCACAGAGCCATCCCCATTTCACAGTGTCACACTAAAGTCACGGTGCAGCCTCCATGTCACAGTGCCACCCACATGTCACATTGCCGCACCCATGTCACAGTGCCACCCCCATGTCACAGTGCAGTCCCCCTGTCATAGTGCCACCACAATGTCACAGTGCCACTCCTATTTCACACTGCTACCCCCATTTCATAGTGACACCAATGTTGCCCCCATGTCACATTGCTGTACCAATGTCACAGTGCCGTCCCCATGTCACAGTGCCACCCCCATGTCACAGTACCGTCCCCATGTCACAGTGCCGACCCCATGTCACAGTGCCAACCCCATGTCACAGATACACCGCCACATAATAGTGACGCTCGCCTGTCACAGATCCAACCCCATGTCACAGTGTCACACTGAAGTCACAGTGCCACACCCATGTCACGGTACCATTCCCATGTCACAGCGCAACCCCCTTTCACAGTGACGTCCACATGTCACAGTTCCACCAGAATGTCACAGTGGCACCACCATGTCACAGTGCCAACACCAGGTCAGTGTACCGTCCCCATATCCCAGTGCCACACCCATGTCACAGTGCCACACCCATGTCACTGTGCCATTCCCATTTCACACCTGGCGGTGGCGTTGTCACATTGGTTTGGTAGTGTGACATGGGAATGGCACAGTGACATGGGTACGGTAACCAATGTGACAATGCCACCGCCAGGTCACAGTGCCACACACATGTCACAGAGTCACCTCCATCTGAAAGTGCCACACCAGTGTCACAGTGCAGGCCCCTTGTCAATATTGCATCCCCATGTCACACTGCCACCCCCATGCCAAACTGCCACCCCAATGTCACACTGCTGTCCCTCCTATGTCACAGCGCCGTCCCCATGTCACAGTGAGTGCCACACCCATGTCACAGTGGCCTCCCCATGTCACAGTGCAGTCCCCATGTCATAGTGACACCCCCATGTCCCAGTGTCGCTCCCATGTCACAGTGCCACCCCTATGTCATAGTGCCGCTTCACAGTGAAGCCCCCATGTCAAAGTGTCACCCCCATGTCACAATGCCATCCCCATGTTACCCTGAAGCCCCATGTCACAATGCCACCCTCATGTTACAGAGCCACCACCATGTCACACTGCCATCCCCATGTCACAGAGCCATCCCCATTTCACAGTGTCACACTAAAGTCACGGTGCAGCCTCCATGTCACAGTGCCACCCACATGTCACATTGCCGCACCCATGTCACAGTGCCGTCCCCATGGCAAAGTGATGCCACCATGTCACAGTGCCACGAACATGTGACATGGGGACTGCAGTATTAGGTGGGGACAGCACTGTGACATGGGGACGGCACTGTGACATGGGGACGGCACCAGGTCATTAGAATTCCACTGTGACATGGGGGAAGCAGTGTGACACGCTGGTGGACTGTGACATGGAGGCAGCACTGTTACATGGGGATATCACTGTGACATGGGCGCGGCATTGTGACATGGGGGTGGCTCTGGGACATGTGGATGGCTCTGTGACATGGGGGTGGCACTGTGACATGGGGGCTGCATTGTGACATGGGGTGGCTCTGGGACATGTGGATGGCTCTGTGACATGGGGGTGGCACTGTGACATGGGGGCTGCATTGTGACATTGGGGTGGCACTTTGAAATTGAGGTGACACTGTGACACGTGGATGGGGCCGGCACCTTGTCATGGGGGTGGCACTCTGACATGGGGACGGCAGTGTGTCACGGTGCCGTCACTGTGACATGTGGACGGTACTATCAGATGGCAGCGTCACTATGATACGGCGGTGGCACTGTGACATGGAGACGCCACTGTAACATGAGGGTTCCACTGTGACATGGCAGTGGCATTGTGACATGGGGATGGCACTGTGTCACGGGAAGGCACTGTGCCATGGGGACGGTACTGTGACATGGCAGTGGCACTGTGACATTGTGGTTGCACTGTGACATGGGATGGCACTGTGACATGGGAGTGGCACTGTGAGACATTGTGGTGGCACTGTGACATGGAAAGGCACTGTGTCATGGCGGTGGCACTATGCCATGAGGACTGCATTGTGACATGGGGACGGCACTGTGACATGGGGCGGCACGGTGAGATGGAGACGGCACCATGAGTTTAGTGTGGCACTGTGAAATGGGGATGGCTCTGTGACATTGAGGTGGCATTGTGACAGGAAAATAGTGACAAGCAGTGGCACTGTGACATGGGGATGACAGTGTGACATGGGGGCGGCACTGTGACATGGGGGCGGCACTGTGACATTGTGGTGGCACTGTGACATGGTGGCGGCACTGTGACATTGGTACAGCAATGTGACATGGGGGCAACATTGGTGTCACTATGAAATGGGGGTAGCAGTGTGAAATAGGAGTGGCACTGTGACATTGTGGTGGCACTATGACAGGGGGACTGCACTGTGACATGGGGGTGGCACTGTGACATGGGTGCGGCAATGTGACATGTGGGTGGCACTGTGACATGGAGGCTGCACCGTGACTTTAGTGTGACACTGCGAAATGGGGATGGCTCTGTGACATGGGGATGGCAGTGTGACATGGTGGTGGCTCTGTAACATGAGGGTGGCATTGTGACATGGGACTTCAGGATAACATGGGGATGGCATTGTGATATGGGGGTGACAATTTGACATGGGGGCTTCAATGTGAAGCGGCACTATGACATAGGGGTGGCACTGTGACATGGGAGCGACACTGGGACATGGGGGTGTCACTATGACATGGGGACTGCACTGTGACATGGGGAGACCACTGTGACATGGGTGTGGCACTCACTGTGACATGGGGACGGCGCTGTGACATAGGAGGGACAGCAGTGTGACATTGGGGTGGCAGTTTGGCATGGGGGTGGCAGTGTGACATGGGGATGCAATATTGACAAGGGGCCTGCACTGTGACAATGGTGTGGCACTTTCAGATGGAGGTGACTCTGTGACATGGGTGTGGCACTGTGACATGTGGATGTCACCCTGACAGTGGGTTGGCACTGTGACATGGATGTGGCACTGTGACATGTGTGCATGTCACAGTGCTACTCCCATGTCATAATGCCACCGCCATGTCACAGTGCCAACCCCATGTCACAGTGCCATCGCCGTATCATAGTGGCGCCCCCATGTGACAGTACCGTCCCCATGTCACGGTGCAACTCTAATGACCCAGTGCCGTCCCACTCTCACAATGCCACGCCCATGTCACAGTGCCGCCCCCGTGTCACAGTGCTACTCCAGTGTCACAGCACCGTACCCATGTCACAGTGCCACCAGAAAGTCACTGTGCCACCGACATGTTACAGTGACACCCCCACGTCACAGTACCACTCCCATGTCCCAGTGTCGTCCCCATGTCCCAGTGCCGTCCCCTTGTCACGGTGCCGCCCCCATGTCACAGTGCCGACCCCATATCTCAGTGTCACCCCCATGTCACATTTCTGCTCCCATTTCACAGTGCCACTTCCATGTCACAGTGCCACACTCATGTCACAGTGCCGTCCCCATGTTAGAGTGCTACTCCATGTCATTGTGCCGTCCCCATGTTACTGTGCCACGTCACAATGCCGCCCACATGTCACAGTGCCACTCGCTGTCACTGTTCTATTTTCATGTCACAGTGCCACCCCAATGTCACAGCGCCAAACCAACGTCACAATGCTACTGCCATGTCTCAGTGCTAAAACCATGTCACAGTGCCAGCCACATGTCACAGTGCCATCTCTATGTCACAGTGCCGTCTCCATGTCACAGTGCCACCCCACAGTCACAGTAATGTCCACATGTCACAGTGCCACCCACATGTCACAATGCCACCCCATGTTACAATGCTGCCCCTGTGTCACAGTGCTACACCCGTTACACTGCTGTCCCCATGTCACAGTGCCGCCCCAATGTCACAGTGCCACCGCCATGTCACAATGCAGCCCCCATGTCACAGTACCATACCCATGTCACATTTCGACCAGATGTCACAGCGCCACTGCCAAGTTACCGTGCCATCCCCTGGTCACAGTACCGCCCGCATGTCACGTGCCACCCCCAGGTCACAGTGCCATGCCCATGTCACATGCAGACCCATGTCACAGTGCCAACCCAATGTCACAATGCCACTGCCTTTCACGGTGCAACACCCATGTCACAGTGCCGTACCCAAGTCACAGTGCCATACCCATGTCACAGTGCCACGCCATGTCACTGTGCCGTCCCCATGTCATAGTGCCACCCCCATGTCACAGAACCGTCCCCATGTCAAAGTGCCATCCTCGTGAAACCGTGCCACCCCAATGTCACAGTGCCACCCTAATGTCACAGTGCGACACGCATGTCACAGTGCCACACCTATGTCACACTAACGTCCACATGTCACAGTGCCACCCCCATGTTACACTGCCGTCCCCATGTCACAGTGGCACCCCCATGTCACAATGCCACCGCCATGTCACTGTGCCAATCCAATGTCACAAAACCACTGCCATGTCACAGTGGCACCCACAGGTCACACTGCTATCCCCATGGCACAGTACCGCCCCCATGACACCGTGCCACCCCACTGTCAGAGTGACGTCCACATGCCACAGTGCCACACCCATGTCACAGTGCCACATCCAGGTCACAGTAACGCCCCCATGTAACTGAGCCAACCCCATGTCACAGCACCACCCCCATGTCACACTGCCCTCCCCATGTCACAGTGCCACCCCCACGCCAAAGTGCCATCCCAATTTCACAGTGCCACCCACATGTCACAATGCCAGCACCATGTCACTGTGCCGTCCCCATGTCATAGGGCCGTCCCAATTTCACAGTGCCACCCCTGTGTCACAGTGCCACCCCCATGGCACAGTGCCGTACCCATGTCACAGTGCCACCGCCGTATCATAGTGACGCCCCCATGCGACAGTGCCGCCCCCATGAAACAGTGCCGACCAAATGTCACAATGACACCGACATGTCACTGTGCCACCGCCATGTCACAGTGCCTTCCCCATGTCACAGTGACGCCCCCGTGTCACAGTGCTGCCCCCAATTCACAGTGACGCCTCCATGTCACAGTGCCGTCCCCATGTCACAGTGCCGACCCCATGTCACAGTGCGACCCCTGCGTCATAATGACACCACCATGTCACAGTGCCACCCCACTGTTACAGTGTCGCCCCATGTTACAGTGCACTGCCCATGTCACGCTGCCACCACCATGCCACAGTGCCGTCCCCATGTCACAGTGACACCCACATGTCACAGTGCCACCTACATGTCACAGTGCTACTCCCATGTCATAAAGCCACCGCCATGTCACAGTGCCAACCCCATGTCACAGTGCCATCGCCGTATCATAGTGGCGCCCCCATGTGACAGTACCGTCCCCATGTCACGGTGCAACTCTAATGACCCAGTGCCGTCCCACTCTCACAATGCCACGCCCATGTCACAGTGCCGCCCCCATGTCACAGTGCTACTCCAGTGTCACAGCACCGTAAGCATGTCACAGTGCCACCAGAAAGTCACTGTGCCACCGACATGTTAAAGTGACACCCCCACGTCACAGTACCACTCCCATGTCCCAGTGTCGTCCCCATGTCCCAGTGCCGTCCCCTTGTCACAGTGCCGCCCCCATGTCACAGTGCTGACCCCATATCTCAGTGTCACCCCCATGTCACATTTCTGCTCCCATTTCACAGTGCCACTTCCATGTCAGTGTCGCCCCCATGTCACAATGCCGCCCGCATGTCACAGCGCCACTCCTTGTCACTGAGCTATTTTCATGTCACAGTGCCACCCCAATGTCACAGAGCCATCCCCATTTCACAGTGTCACACTAAAGTCACCGTGCCACTCCCATGTCTCAGTGCCATCCCCATGTCACACTACCAACCCAATGTGACAATGCAACCGCCAGGTCACAGTGCCACACCCATGTCACAGTGCAACTCGTGCAATAACGTGTCACAGTGCCACCCCATGTCACAATGCCACAGTAAATCACCATTTCGCCCACATGTCACCGTGCCACCCTCATGTCACACTGCTGTCCCCATGACACAGTGACGTCCCCATTACACAGTGCCGTTCCTTTGAAACAGCACCACCCCATGTCACTGTGCCATCCACATGTCACAGTGCCACCCACATGTCACAGTGCAGTCCTAATGTCACAATGCCACCGCCATGTCACACTGACCTCCCCATGTCACAGTGCCATCCCCATGTCACAGTGCCACGCCCATATCATAATGCCACCACCATGTCACAGTGCTACCCCTCTGTCACAGTGTCATCCCCATGTCACAGTGAAACCACAATGTCCCAGTGCCGTCCCCATGGCACAGTGCAACCACAATGTCACAGTGCCACTGCCATATCACAGTACCCTCCCCATGGCACAGTGCCTTCCCGTGACACAGTGCCATCCCCTTGTCACAATGCCACTTCCATGTCACGGTGGCACCCTCATGTTACTGTGCCATCCCGATGTCACAGTGCCACCGCCGTATCAAAGTGACGCTGCCATATGATAGTACCGTCCACATGTCACAGTGCCGCCCCCGTGACACACTGCCGTCCCCATGTCACAGTGCCACACCCATGTCACTGTGCCATTCCCATGTCACACCTGGCGGTGGCATTGTCACATTGGTTTGGTAGTGTGACATGGGAATGGCACAGTGACATGGGTACGGTAACCAATGTGACAATGCCACCGCCAGGTCACAGTGCCACACACATTTCACAGAGTCACCTCCATCTGAAAGTGCCACACCATTGTCACAGTGCAGGCCCCTTGTCAATATCACTGTGACATGGAAGTGGCACTGTGAAATGGGAGCAGAAATGTGACATGGGGGTGACACTGAGATATGGGGTCGGCACTGTGACATGGGGGCGGCACTGTGGCATTGTGGTGGCACTGTGACATGGGGGCGGCACTGTGACATTGGTACAGAAATGTGGCATGGGGGCAACATTGGTGTCACTATGAAATGGGGGTAGTAGTGTGAAATAGGAGTGGCACTGTGACATTGTGGTGGCACTATGACAGGGGGACTGCACTGTGACATGGGGGTGGCACTGTGACATGGGTGCGGCAATGTGACATGTGGGTGGCACTGTGACATGGAGGCTGCACCGTGACTTTAGTGTGACACTGTGAAATGGGGATGGCTCTGTGACATGGGGATGGCAGTGTGACATGGTGGTGGATCTGTAACATGAGGGTGGCATTGTGACATGGGGCTTCAGGGTAACATGGGGATGGCATTGTGACATGGGGGTGACACTTTGATATGGGGGCTTCACTGTGAAGCGGCACTATGACATAGGGGTGGCACTGTGACATGGAAGCGGCACTGGGTCATGGGGGTGTCACTATGACATGGGGACTGCACTGTGACATGGGGAGGCCACTGTGACATGGGTGTGGCACTCACTGTGACATGGGGACGGCGCTGTGACATAGGAGGGACAGCAGTGTGACATTGGGGTGGCAGTTTGGCATGGGGGTGGCAGTGTGACATGGGGATGCAATATTGACAAGGGGCCTGCACTGTGACAATGGTGTGGCACTTTCAGATGGAGGTGACTCTGTGACATGTGTGTGGCACTGTGACCTGGCGGTGGCATTGTCACATTGGTTTGGTAGTGTGACATGGGAATGGCACAGTGACATGGGTGTGGCACTGTGACATGTGGACGTCACTGTGAAAGGGGGTGGCGCTGTGACATGGGAATGGTACCGTGGCATGGGTGTGGCACTGTGACTTCAGTGTGACACTGTGACATGGGGTTGGATCTGTGACAGGCGAGCGTCACTATTATGTGGCGGTGTATCTGTGACATGGGGTCGGCACTGTGACATGGGGTCGGCACTGTGACATGGGTACTGAACTGTGACATTGTGGTGGCACTGTGACATGGGGTCAGTACTGTGTCATGGGGACGGCACTGTGTCATGGGGACAGCAGTGTGACATGAGGGTGGCACGGTGACATGTGGGCGAAATGGTGACTTTACTGTGGCATTGTGACATGGGTGTGGCACTGTGACCTGGTGGTTGCATTGTCACATTGGGTTGGCACTGTGACATGGGGATGGCACTGTGACATGGGGACGGCACTGTGACTTTAGTGTGACACTGTGAAATGGGGATGGCTCTGTGACGTTGGGGTGGCACTGTGACATGAAAATAGCTCAGGGACAAGGAGTGGTGCTGTGACATGCGGGCGGCATTGTGACATGGGGGCGACACTGACATGGAAGTGGCACTGTGAAATGGGAGCAGAAATGTGACATGGGGGCGGCACTGTGACAAGGGGACAGCACTGGGACATGGGGACGACACTGGGACATGGGAGTGGTACTGTACGTGGGGGTGTCACTTTAACATGTCGGTGGCACAGTGACTTTCTGGTGGCTCTGTGACATGGGTACGGTGCTGTGACACTGGAGTAGCACTGTGACACGGGGGCGGCACTGTGACATGGGCGTGGCATTGTGAGAGTGGGACGGCACTGGGTCATTAGAGTTGCACCGTGACATGGGGACGGTACTGTCACATGGGGGCGCCACTATGATACGGCGATGGCACTGTGACATGGGGTTGGCACTGTGACATGGCGGTGGCATTATGACATGGGAGTAGCACTGTGACATGCACACATGTCACAGTGCCACATCCATGTCACAGTGCCAACCCACTGTCAGGGTGACATCCACATGTCACAGTGCCACACCCATGTCACAGAGTCACCTCCATCTGAAAGTGCCACACCATTGTCACAGTGCAGGCCCCTTGTCAATATTGCATCCCCATGTCACACTGCCACCCCCATGCCAAACTGCCACCCCAATGTCACACTGCTGTCCCTCCTATGTCACAGCGCCGTCCCCATGTCACAGTGAGTGCCACACCCATGTCACAGTGGCCTCCCCATGTCACAGTGCAGTCCCCATGTCATAGTGACACCCCCATGTCCCAGTGTCGCTCCCATGTCACAGTGCCACCCCTATGTCATAGTGCCGCTTCACAGTGAAGCCCCCATGTCAAAGTGTCACCCCCATGTCACAATGCCGTCCCCATGTTACCCTGAAGCCCCATGTCACAATGCCACCCTCATGTTACAGAGCCACCACCATGTCACACTGCCATCCCCATGTCACAGAGCCATCCCCATGTCACAGTGCCACCCCCTTGTCACAGTGTCGCCCCCATGTCACATTTCTGCTCCCATTTCACAGTGCCACTTCCATGTCACAGTGTCGCCCCCATGTCACAATGCCGCCCGCATGTCACAGCGCCACTCCTTGTCACTGAGCTATTTTCATGTCACAGTGCCACCCCAACGTCACAGAGCCATCCCCATTTCACAGTGTCACGCTAAAGTCACCGTGCCACTCCCATGTCTCAGTGCCACTCCCATGTCACCGTGCCACCCACATGTCACCATGATGCCCCCATGGCACAGTGCCTAGTCCATGTCACAGTGCCACACTCATGACACAGTGCCGTCCCCATGTAAGAGTGCTACTCCATGTCATTGTGCCGTCCCCATGTCACTGTGCCACGTCACAATGCCGCCCACATGTCACAGTGCCACTCGCTGTCACTGTTCTATTTTCATGTCACAGTGCCACCCCAATGTCACAGCGCCAAACCAACGTCACAATGCTACTGCCATGTCTCAGTGCTAAAACCATGTCACAGTGCCACCCACATGTCACAGTGCCATCTCTATGTCACAGTACCTTCTCCATGTCACAGTGACGCCCCCGTGTCACAGTGCTGCCCCCAATTCACAGTGCCACCCCATGTCACAATGCCATCGCCATGTACCAGTACCGTCTCCATGTCACAGTGCCACCCCACAGTCACAGTAATGTCCACATGTCACAGTGCCACCCACATGTCACAATGCCACCCCATGTTACAATGCTGCCCCCGTGTCACAGTGCTACACCCGTTACACTGCTGTCCCCATGTCACAGTGCCGCCCCAATGTCACAGTGCCACCGCCATGTCACAATGCAGCCCCCATGTCACAGTACCATACCCATGTCACATTTCGACCAGATGTCACAGTGTCACTGCCAAGTTACAGTGCCACCACCAGGTCACAGTACCACCCGCATGTCACATGCCACCCCCAGGCCACAGTGCCACCGCCGCATCAAAGTGACCATGACCTGTGGGTCATGAATGCCTCCCCCATTTCACAGCGCTGCCACCATGTCACAGTGCCACCCCAATGTCACAGCGCCAAAACAACGTCACAATGCTACTGCCATGTCTCAGTGCTAAAACCATGTCACAGTGCCACCTACATGTCACAGTGCCACCCACATGTCACAATGCCACCCCATGTTACAATGCTGCCCCCGTGTCACAGTGCTACACCCGTTACAACCATGTCACGGTTTCATGATGGCACTGTGATATGGGTGCGGCAATGTGACATGTGGGTGGCACTCTGACATGGAGGCTGCACCGTGACTTTAGTGTGACACTGTGAAATGGGGATGGCTCTGTGACATGGGGATGGCAGTGTGACATGGTGGTGGCTCTGTAAAATGAGGGTGGCATTCTGACATGGGGCTTCAGGGTAACATGGGGACGGCACTGTGACATGGGGGTGACACTTTGACATGGGGGCTTCACTGTGACATGGGGGCTGCATTGTGACATTGGTTTGGCATTGTAACGTGTTGGTGGCACTGTGACATGGGGGTGGCACGGTGACATGTGAGCGGCACTATGACATAGGGGTGGCACTGTGACATGGGGACGGCAGTATAATGGGTGTGGCACTGTGACAGGAGCACAGCATTGTAACATGGGGGTGGCATTGTGACATGGTGGCACTGTGACATGTGGGTGGCACTGTGACATGGTTTTAGCACTGAGACATGGCAGTAGCATTGTGACGTTGGTTCGGCACTGTGACATTGGGGTGGCACTGTCACATGAAAATAGAACAGTGACAGCGAGTGGCACTTTGACATGTGGGCAGCATTGTGACGTGGCACAGTGACATGGGGACGGCACAATGACATGGAGTAGCACTCTTACATGGGGACGGCACTGTGACATGAGTGTGGCACTGTGACATGGACTAGGCACTGTGCCATGGGGGCATCATGGTGACATGTGGGTGGCACGGTGACATGGGAGTGGCACTGAGACATGGGAGTGGCACGGTGACTTTAGTGTGACACTGTGAAATGGGGATGGCTCTGTGACGTTGGGGTGGCACTGTGACATGAAAATAGCTCAGTGACAAGGAGTGGCGCTGTGACATGCGGGCGGCATTGTGACATGGGGGCGACACTGTGACATGGAAGTGGCACTGTGAAATGGGAGCAGAAATGTGACATGGGGGTGACACTGAGATATGGGGTCGGCACTGTGACATGGGGGCGGCACCGTGACAAGGGGACGGCACTGGGACATGGGGACGACACTGGGACATGGGAGTGGTACTGTGACGTGGGGTTGTCACTTTAACATGTCGGTGGCACAGTGACTTTCTGGTGGCACTGTGACATGCTTACGGTGCTGTGACACTGGAGTAGCACTGTGACACGGGGGCGGCACTGTGACATGGGCGTGGCATTGTGAGAGTGGGACGGCACTGGGTCATTAGAGTTGCACCGTGACATGGGGACGGTACTGTCACATGGGGGCGCCACTATGATAAGGCGATGGCACTGTGACATGGGGTTGGCACTGTGACATGGCGGTGGCATTATGACATGGGAATAGCACTGTGACATGTAGGTGGCACTGTGACATGTGGGTGTCACTGTGACATGGGGACGGCACTGTGGCATGGTGGTGGCAGCGTGACATGGGCAGTGCACTGTAACATGGGGCGACCCTGTAACAGTGGGGTGGCACTGTGACATGGTGGTGGCATTATGACACAGGGGTCGCACTGTGACATGGGGACGGCAGTGTGACTTGGGGGTGGCACTGTGACAAGGCTGTGGCATTGAGACATGGCGATGGCTTTGTGACATTGGGTCAGCACTGTGACATGGGGACGGCACTGTGACATGGAGGCATTACTGTGAATTGGGGGCAGCACTGTGACACGGGGGCGTCACTGTGACATGGGGATGGCACTGTGACATGGCGGTGGCACAGAGACATGTCGGTGTCATTGTGACATTTGGTCGGCACTGTTTCATGGGGGCGGCACTGTCGCATGGGGGCGTCACTATGATACGGCGGTGGCACTGTGACATAGGTACGGCACTGTGCCATGGGGGTGGCACTGTGACACAGGGGTGGCACTGTGACGTGACCGTGGCATTGTGACATCGGGTCGGCACTGTGACACAGGGGTGGCACTGTGAAATGGGGACGGCCCTATGACATGGGGACGGCACTGTGACATGGTGCTGGCATTGTGACATGTGGGTGGCACTGTGAAATTGGGATGGCACTTTGGCATGAGTGTGGCACTGTGACATGGGGAGGGCAGTGTGACATGGGTGTGGCACTGTGGCATGTGGACGTCACTGTGACAGTGGGGTGGCACAGTGTCATGGGGGCAGTACTGTGACATGGGGATAGCACCTGTGGGTGCCACTGTGACATGGCAATGGTTTTGTGACATGGGGATGGCACTGTGACATTGGATTGGCACTGTGACATGGGGATAGCACTGTGACATGGCGGTGGCATTGTGACATGGGGGTGCCACTGTGACATGGGGACGGCAGTGTAACATGGGGGTGGCAGTGTGACATGTGGACGTTACTGTGACATGGGTGTGGCACTGTGACATGCGTGTCGCACTGTGACATTGGGGTGGCACGTGATTGGGGTGGCACGGTTTCACGAGGATGGCACTTTGACATGGGGACGGTTCTGTGACATGGGGGTGGCACTATGACATGGGGACGGCACAGTGACTTGGGTACGGCACTGTGACATGGGTGTTGCACCGTGAAAGGCAGTGGCATTGTGACATTGGGTTGGCACTGTGACATGGGTCTGCACTGTGACATGGGCATGGCACTGTGACCTGGGGGTGGCACGTGACGTGCGGGCGGTACTGTGACCAGGGGGTGGCACGGTAACTTGGCAGTGGCGCTGTGACATCTGGTCGAAATGTGACATGGGTATGGTACTGTGACATGGGGGCTGCATTGTGACATGGCGGTGGCACTGTGACATTGGGGCGGCACTGTGACATGGGGACAGCAGTGTAACGGGTGTAGCACTGTGACACGGGGGCAGCATTGTAACATGGGGTGGCATTGTGACATGTGGGTGGCACTGTGACATGTGGACATTACTTTGACAGTGGGGTGGCACTGTGACATGGAGACGGCACTGTGACATAGAGATAACGTGTTGGTGGCACTGTGACTTGGGCGTGGCACTGTGCCATGGGGCGGCACGGTGAGATGGAGACGGCACCATGACTTTAGTGTGACACTGTGAAATGGGGATGGCTCTGTGACATTGAGGTGGCATTGTGACATGAAAATACAACGGTGACAAGGAGTGGCACTGTGACATGGGGGTGGCACTGTGACATGGGGAATGTATTGTGACATGTGGATGGCACTGTGACATGGCGGTGGCAGTGTGCCATGAGGCCTGCATTGTGACATGGGGATGGCACTGTGACATGTGGATGGCACTGTGACATGGAGGTGGCACTGTGACTTGGGAGTGGACTGTGACATGTGGATGGGACTGTGACACTGGTACAGCACTGTGACATGGGGGCCACATTGTGTAACGTCCACATGTCACAGTGCCACCCCCACGTTACACTGCTGTCCCCAGTGGCACCCCCATGTCACAATGCCACCGCCATG
The DNA here is from genome assembly GCF_965140245.1 of Athene noctua. Classification (NCBI taxonomy): domain Eukaryota; kingdom Metazoa; phylum Chordata; class Aves; order Strigiformes; family Strigidae; genus Athene; species Athene noctua. The sequence goes on from NW_027437752.1 coordinate 90,361, forward strand.
TCACAGTGCTATCCCCATGTCACAGTAACGTCCACATGTCACAGTGCCATTCATGACCCAGGTCACCCATGGCACGGCACTGTGACATGGCAGTGGCACTGTGACATTGTGGTTGCACTGTGACATGGGGATGGCACTGTGACAGAGGGGTGGCACTGTGACATGGTGGTGGCATTATGATATGGGCGTGGCACTGTGACATGTGGATGTCACTGTGAGAGTGGGGTTGCACTGTGAAATGGGTAAGGTACTTCGACATGGGGGTGGCACTGTGACATGAGGACAGAACTGTGACATGGGGGCTGCATTGTGACATGGTGGTGGCACTGTGACATTGGGGTGGCACTGTTACATTGGGGCGGTACTGTGAAATGGCAGTGGCACTGTGACATTGTGGTAGCACTGTGACATGGGGACGGCACTGGGACATTGGAGTGGCACTGGGACAATGGAGTGGAACTGTGACATGGGGATGACTGCGTCAGAGGGGTGGCATTGTGACACGGCGGTGGGGTTGTGACATTAGGACTGCACTGTGACATGTGGGTGGCATTGTGACATGGGGGCAGCACTATGGCATGGGGGTGGCACTATGACATGGGGATGGCACTGTGACGTGGAGACAGCACTCTGATATGGGTGTGGCATTGTGACATTGTGGTGGCACAGTGACATGAGGGTGGCTCTGCGACATGTGGATGTCACTGTGACAGTGGGGTTGCACTGTGACATGGGGATGGTACTGTGACATGGGGATGGCACTTTGATATGAGGACAGAACTGTGACATTGGGGTGGCACTGTGACATTGGGGTGGCACTTTGTCATGGGGGCGGTACTGTGACATGTGGACAGCACTGTGACATGGAGGCTGCACCGTGACTTTAATGGCTCTGTGACATAGAGGCGGCACTGTGACATGGGCGTGGCACTGTGACATGGGCGTGGCACTGTGACATGGGGACGGCACTGTGATATCATGGTGGCACTGTGACATTGTGGTGGCATATTGACAAGGGGCCTACTCTGTGACAGTGGGGCGGCACTCTGAGCTGGGGGTGGCTCTGTGACGTGTGTGGCACTGAGACCCGGTGGCGGCATTGTCACAGTGGGTTGGTAGTGTGACATGGGAATGGCACAGTGACATGGGGGCGGCACTGACACGGGGACGACACTGTGACATGGGGATGACAGTGTGACATGGGCAGGGCACTGTCACATGGAGCGACACTGTGACATGTGACGGCACTGTGACATTAGGGCTGCATTGTGACATGGTGGTGGCTCTGTGACGTGGTAGTGGCACTGTGACATGGTGACGGAACTGTGACATGTGGATGGCACTATGACATTGGGACGGCACTGTTACATGGTTGTGGCAGTGACATGGGGACTGTACTGTGTAATTGTGGTGGCACTGTGACATGGGTGTGGCACTGTGACATGGGTGTGGCACGGTGACATGTGGATGTCACCCTGACAGTGGGTTGGCACTGTGACATGGATGTGGGGGTGTGGCACTGTGACATGTGGATGTCACCCTGACAGTGGGTTGGCACTGTGACATGGATGTGGCACTGTGACATGGGTGCATGTCACAGTGCTACTCCCATGTCATAATGCCACCGCCATGTCACAGTGCCAACCCCATGTCACAGTGCCATCGCCGTATCATAGTGGCGCCCCCATGTGACAGTACCGTCCCCATGTCACGGTGCAACTCTAATGACCCAGTGCCGTCCCACTCTCACAATGCCACGCCCATGTCACAGTGCCGCCCCCGTGTCACAGTGCTACTCCAGTGTCACAGCACCGTACCCATGTCACAGAGCCACCAGAAAGTCACTGTGCCACCGACATGTTACAGTGACACCCCCACGTCACAGTACCACTCCCATGTCCCAGTGTCGTCCCCATGTCCCAGTGCCGTCCCCTTGTCACAGTGCCGCCCCCATGTCACAGTGCCGACCCCATATCTCAGTGTCACCCCCATGTCACATTTCTGCTCCCATTTCACAGTGCCACTTCCATGTCACAGTGTCGCCCCCATGTCACAATGCCGCCCGCATGTCACAGCGCCACTCCTTGTCACTGAGCTATTTTCATGTCACAGTGCCACCCCAACGTCACAGAGCCATCCCCATTTCACAGTGTCACACTAAAGTCACCGTGCCACTCCCATGTCTCAGTGCCACTCCCATGTCACCGTGCCACCCACATGTCACCATGATGCCCCCATGGCACAGTGCCTAGTCCATGTCACAGTGCCACACTCATGTCACAGTGCCGTCCCCATGTAAGAGTGCTACTCCATGTCATTGTGCCGTCCCCATGTCACTGTGCCACGTCACAATGCCGCCCACATGTCACAGTGCCACTCGCTGTCACTGTTCTATTTTCATGTCACAGTGCCACCCCAATGTCACAGCGCCAAACCAACGTCACAATGCTACTGCCATGTCTCAGTGCTAAAACCATGTCACAGTGCCACCCACATGTCACAGTGCCATCTCTATGTCACAGTACCTTCTCCATGTCACAGTGACGCCCCCGTGTCACAGTGCTGCCCCCAATTCACAGTGCCACCCCATGTCACAATGCCATCGCCATGTACCAGTACCGTCTCCATGTCACAGTGCCACCCCACAGTCACAGTAATGTCCACATGTCACAGTGCCACCCACATGTCACAATGCCACCCCATGTTACAATGCTGCCCCCGTGTCACAGTGCTACACCGTTACACTGCTGTCCCCATGTCACAGTGCCGCCCCAATGTCACAGTGCCACCGCCATGTCACAATGCAGCCCCCATGTCACAGTACCATACCCATGTCACATTTCGACCAGATGTCACAGTGTCACTGCCAAGTTACAGTGCCACCACCAGGTCACAGTACCACCCGCATGTCACATGCCACCCCCAGGTCACAGTGCCACCACCGTATCAAAGTGACCATGACCTGTGGGTCATGAATGCCTCCCCCATTTCACAGCGCTGCCACCATGTCACAGTGCCACCCCAATGTCACAGCGCCAAAACAACGTCACAATGCTACTGCCATGTCTCAGTGCTAAAACCATGTCACAGTGCCACCTACATGTCACAGTGCCACCCACATGTCACAATGCCACCCCATGTTACAATGCTGCCCCCGTGTCACAGTGCTACACCCGTTACAACCATGTCACGGTTTCATGATGGCACTGTGACATGGGTGCGGCAATGTGACATGTGGGTGGCACTGTGACATGGAGGCTGCACCGTGACTTTAGTGTGACACTGTGAAATGGGGATGGCTCTGTGACATGGGGATGGCAGTGTGACATGGTGGTGGCTCTGTAACATGAGGGTGGCATTGTGACATGGGGCTTCAGGGTAACATGGGGACGGCACTGTGACATGGGGGTGACACTTTGACATGGGGGCTTCACTGTGACATGGGGGCTGCATTGTGACATTGGTTTGGCATTGTAACGTGTTGGTGGCACTGTGACATGGGGGTGGCACGGTGACATGTGAGCGGCACTATGAATAGGGGTGGCACTGTGACATGGGAGCGACACTGGGACATGGGGGTGTCACTATGACATGGGGACACATGGGGGCTTCACTGTGACATGGGGGCTGCATTGTGACATTGGTTTGGCATTGTAACGTGTTGGTGGCACTGTGACATGGGGGTGGCACGGTGACATGTGAGCGGCACTATGAATAGGGGTGGCACTGTGACATGGGAGCGACACTGGGACATGGGGGTGTCACTATGACATGGGGACACATGGGGGCTTCACTGTGACATGGGGGCTGCATTGTGACATTGGTTTGGCATTGTAACGTGTTGGTGGCACTGTGACATGGGGGTGGCACGGTGACATGTGAGCGGCACTATGACATAGGTGTGGCACTGTGACATGGGGACGGCAGTATAATGGGTGTGGCACTGTGACAGGAGCACAGCATTGTAACATGGGGGTGGCATTGTGACATGGTGGCACTGTGACATGTGGGTGGCACTGTGACATGGTTTTAGCACTGAGACATGGCAGTAGCATTGTGACGTTGGTTCGGCACTGTGACATTGGGGTGGCACTGTGACATGAAAATAGAACAGTGACAGCGAGTGGCACTGTGACATGTGGGCGGCATTGTGACGTGGCACAGTGACATGGGGACGGCACAATGACATGGAGTAGCACTCTTACATGGGGACGGCACTGTGACATGAGTGTGGCACTGTGACATGGACTAGGCACTGTGCCATGGGGGCATCATGGTGACATGTGGGTGGCACGGTGACATGGGAGTGGCACTGAGACATGGGAGTGGCACGGTGACTTTAGCGTGACACTGTGAAATGGGGATGGCTCTGTGACGTTGGGGTGGCACTGTGACATGAAAATAGCTCAGTGACAAGGAGTGGCGCTGTGACATGCGGGCGGCATTGTGACATGGGGGCAACATTGTGACATGGAAGTGTCACTGTGAAATGGGAGCAGAAATGTGACATGGGGGTGACACTGAGATATGGGGTCGGCACTGTGACATGGGGGCAGCACCGTGACAAGGGGACGGCACTGGGACATGGGGACGACACTGGGACATGGGAGTGGTACTGTGATGTGGGGGTGTCACTGTAACATGTCGGTGGCACAGTGACTTTCTGGTGGCACTGTGACATGGGTACGGTGCTGTGACACTGGAGTAGCACTGTGACACGGGGGCGGCACTGTGACATGGGCGTGGCATTGTGAGAGTGGGACAGCACTGGGTCATTAGAGTTGCACCGTGACATGGGGACGGTACTGTCACATGGGGGCGCCCCTATGATAAGGCGATGGCACTGTGACATGGGGTTGGCACTGTGACATGGCGGTGGCATTATGACATGGGAGTAGCACTGTGACATGTAGGTGGCACTGTGACATGGGGGTACCACTGTGACATGGGGGTGGCACGTGATTGGGGTGTGACATGGAGGTGTCACTATGAAATGGGGGTAGCAGTGTGAAATAGGAGTGGCACTGTGACATTTTGGGTGCGCTATGACATGGGGACATCAGTGTGACATGAGGGCAGCACTGTGACATGGAGACGGCAGTGTGACATGGGGATGGCATTGTAACATGGGGACATGTTTTAACATGGGGGCGCAACTGTGACATGGGGATGGCACTATGACATGAGGATGGCACTGTGACATGGGGTTGGCACAGTGACATGGGTGTGGCACTGTGACATGGGGACAGCACAGTGACATGGTGATGGCACCGTGACATTGGGGCGGCACCATGACATTGGGGCGGCACTGTGATATGGGGGTGGCACTGTGACATGGGGATGGCAGTGTGACATGTGAGTGGCATTATGTCATGGGGGCGGCACAGTGACATGGGAGCAGCAGTGTGACATGGTGGCGTCGCTGTGACATGGGTGTGGCACTGTGAAATGGGGGCGGCACTGTGACATGGAGGTGGCACTGTGACATGGCGGTGACATTGTGACATTGAATCGGCCCTGTGACATGGGAGTGGCACTGACATGGGGGCGTCACTATGATACGGCGGTATCACTGTGACGTGGGGACGGCACTGTAATATGTGGGTGCCACTGTGACATGTGGACGTCAGTGTGACAGTGGGGTGGCACTGTGACATGGGCCCTGTACCGTGACATGGGGGTGGCACTGTGACATGGCACTATGATTTGAGGACAGAACTGTGACACAGGGTCGGCACTGTGACATTGTGGTGGCACTGTGACATGATAACGGCACTGTGGCATGGTGTAGCACTGTGACATGGGGACGGCACTGCGACATTGTCATCGCACTGTGACATGGGGGGGCTCTGTGACTTGGGGAAGGCATTTTGACATGGAGATGTCACTGTGGCATGTGGGTGGCACTGTGACATGTGGGTGGCACTGTGAAATTGGGATGGGACTTTGGCATGGGGGCGGCACTGTGACATGGGAGCGGCACTGTGATATGAAGTTGGCAGCGTGACATGGGCAGGGCACTGTTACATGGGGACGACAGTCTAACAGTGGGGTGGCACTGTGACATGGCGGTGGCATTATTATACTGGGCGGCACTGTGACATGGGGGTGGCATTTAGACATTAGGTCGGCACTGTGAAATGGGGACGGCAGTGTGACATGGGGAGGGCAGTGTGACATGGGGGTGGTGCTGTGACATGGGGACGGCACTGTTACATGGGGGAGTTACTGTGACCTGGATGTGGCACTGTGACATTCTGGTGGCACTGTGACATGGGGACGGCACTGTGACACTGGGGTGGCACTGTGACATGACAGTGGCATTATGACATGGGGGTGGCACTGTGACATGGGGACGTCACTGTGACAGTGGGGTGGAACGGTGTCATGGGTCCGGTACTGTGACATGGGGATAGCAGTGTGACCTGTGGGTGCTACTGTGACATGGCAGTGGTTTTGTGACATGGGGATGGCACTGTGTCGTGGGTGCGGCACTGTGACATTGGATTGGCACTGTGACATGGAGATGTCACTGTGACATGGGGGGCAGTGCACTGTAACATGGGGACGACACTCTAACAGTGGGGTGGCAGTGTGACATGGCGGTGGCATTATGACACGGGGGTGGCACTGTGACATGGGGACGGCATTTTGACATTGTGATGTCACTGTGACATGTGGGTGGCACTGTGACATGGGGGTGGCAGCATGACATGGGCAGGGCACTGTGTAGTGGGGACGGCACTGTGACATGGGGGCAGCATTGAGACATAGGGTTGGCACTGTGACCTGGGAGCTGTACTGTGACTTGGGGACAGCAAAGTGACTTGGGGAGGGCACAGGGACATGGCGGTGGCACTGTGACATGGGGGTGGCACTGTGACATGGTGATGGTACTGGGCCATTATAGTTGCACTGTGACATGGATGTGGCACTGTGACATGGTGTTGCACGGTGACATGGTGACGGCACTGTTACATGTGGGTGGCACTGTGACATGGGTACGGCAGTGTGACATGGGGGTGGTGCTGTGACATGGGGATGGCACTGTTACATGGGGGCGTTACTGTGACCCTGATGTGGCACTGTGACATGGCGGTGACACTTTGACATTCTGGTGGCACTGTGACTTCGTGTGGTACTGTGACATGGGAGTGGTACTGTGATGTGGGGGTGTCACTGTAACATGTCGGTGGCACAGTGATATTCTAGTGCACTGTGAGATGGGTATGGTGCTGTGACACTGGGGTAGCACTGTGACACGGGGGCGGTACTGTGACATGGGGGTGGCATTGTGACAATGGGACGGCACTGGGTCATTAGAGTTGCACCGTGACATGGGGACGGTACTGTGACATGGGGGCGCCACTATGATACGGCGGTGGCTCTGTGACATGGGGGTGGCACTGTGACATGACGGTGGCACTGTGATATGGGGACGGTGCTGTGACACTGGGGTAGCACTGTGACAATGGGGCGGCACTGTCAGATGGGGGTGGCACCATGACATGGGTGTGGCACTGAGACCTGGCGGTGGCATTGTCACATTTGGTTGGTAGTGTGACATGGGGACGGCACTGTGACATGGGGACGGCCCTGTGACATGGATTGGCCCTATGACATGGGAATGGCACTGTGACATGAGGACGGAACTGTGACATGTGGTGGCACTATGACATTGGGACGGCACTGTTACATGGAGATGACACTGTGACATTGTGGTGGCACTGTGACATGGGGACGGCACTGTGACATGGTGGTGGCAGTGTGACATGGGGGTTGATTTGCGGAGAAATCACTCTATAACTGTGGAGTTACAAAGTGGGTATGTTTATTCAGCGCCGGGCGCATGGGGGGTCGCTCCACCACCAGCATGCGCACCGTTTGCAGCTCCCGTCTGGCTCATGTGTTACAGAACAGTGCATGTTCATAGAACGCCTGGACATACACAGAGTCTACCCCGCCCCCCTCGCTCCTCATGGCAATCGGGTCTCCTCCCCTTGTGCCTGCGTGAGGAGCTCTTCAAGCTCCAGGCAGGGGTCGTAACTTCCTGGGGAGGGGTCGTATAGATGAAGTACCTCTTCTTCCTCGCTGATGAACTTTTCACCGTCGCTCTGCGCAGCCTCAGTTGTTCTCTGGCTTCTGTCCAGACTGCCAGGCCAGTTTGTGCTGGTGTTTGGGTAGTCTGTTGCTGGTGCCCAGAACTTCAAGGACCGGGGTAGACTTCTCTTTGAGCTAGGAGTGAGTCGCCTAGCAACGTTATCAGCACCTGCTACGTCTTTGCGAGCAGCCCCATACGCCTCCTTTTGTTTTTGCGCAAGTCTTGCACCATCAATCTCAGACTGTTTAGACTCCGCGTCTCACTAGGAGGTGGTGCAATGTAGTACTTTGGGAAGGACAGGCCAGTGCCTGGGCTCTGGGGGATCTAAGAACCTGCAGATTACTCAGGGTTGATCCACCAAAGACTGTGGCTCACCAGCTGCTTCTCCAGTCAGGAAAGCCAAGAATCATCACACCCCACAGCCTTTTTAAATTGTTGGGTGGGGGGGTGTTGTTTGGGGGTTTTTTGTTTTTTTTTTTTAATCCTATCAGTGAAATTCATCTGGTGCCCGATGTTTGCTGGCAGAGGTACATAGAACTGCCTAGTAAACAGGAATGGCCAAGAAGCAGCATGTCCACAGGCTATGTGGATCAAGGCAAAGGCTCGACTCCATACCGGCCAGGATCCCCATGCCCTAGGGGAGCTCTCAGTGAGCAGACCTGTTCCTCAGTCCCTTGTTCAATGGCTGTTTAAATATCACTTTCCACTGGACTGATGAGAGGTATCAGCTGCTTCTGCGTCTTCAGATGTCCTAGTATATGCCTCACAGTACCAGTGAAGAGCTGAAGTAGTGCAGGATAGTCCAGGTTGTTGGAGGTTGAGGTGAGTGCTAGCAGGATCCCTTTGGCTCAGCTGCAGCAAGATAAAATCTTGCTGCCCTTCCCAGAGCAAACCTTCTCATCCCGCATGTGCAGAGGAGAAGCACTACCCCTGTCCTCCTCTGAAGACCACCTCTTGCTCCTCTGGTCTGTCTCCCACCCTCTGCAAGGCCTCCTCCCCCAAGGACCAGAGCAAGCACAGCAAGGGCAGGCTGCAGGCAAGGCCGCGAATGGGTGCATGGGGAGTGGGGAGCATTCTGTCAGTTCAGTTAGACCAATGAGCTAGTCCTGATAGCTCTCTCTTCAGAAAGTTCACATCTGCAAAACTGGCTCTTGAGGAAAAGCAGGACAGCAATTTTAAGTGCACTAAGAGACTTTTAAAAGCACAAGTTGTGTTTGGACATCCAAAGCTGCAAATGTTTTGATGATCTTCAGATTAATTGAAGGATGTTGCAGTCTGATTTAGTTTCTTCATTGCCCTGATGACAAATTGCATATCTCTGTGATATGGGTGGGTACCTTTACCAACTTAATCCTAACTACCACTAAGTAGGTGTGGGCAGTAATAGTGCCTAGCCTTTACCTCAGGGGGGCCAAGTAATCAGGACTTCACTGACGGGGAGTGGGGGTGATAAAATCATATTATTTTGGGGCTGGGAAAGCTGACTTCTTAGGAGATTTATCCTGTCAAAAGCCTGGGGGTAAAGCCGGATCCTGTCTATAAGCTTCATTGCCAGCTCGTCAGTTCTGTGAAAAACAACCATAGAGCTGTCATGAATCCAGGGCATTTTGGGGATCTGGGCGAGTGTGGAGCAGGGGTCCTTGTATGGTTCTTATCTTAAATAGACTGTGTCAGGTACCGCTGGCATCAGGCCAAACACAGAATGCAAACCCAGGCATTGCAAACCCCTATGGACCCAAACGGCTGTTGTGCACTGCAACAGCTTCTTCCACGCAGTCCTGCAGAGAGGATGCTTTTAAAGCACATATGGACTCTGATCTTCCCAACTTCTAGGTGACCCCTTGGGGAACTTACAGAGAATAGGGTTTAGGAAGGTTGTAGAAAACAGATCTGAATATTTTTGGTGGTAGCACAGCAGGGAGTAGAAGATACCACGGGGTTGGTTCAGTGTTGAGGTAGGTGCTCTAGTTGGAGGCTTTAAAATGCTGTTCTGAAATCTGGGAGCAGCCAAGTTCTCTGCTCTGAGGAAGGCTTGTTCCCATCACAGCTCTCTGATTCTTCTGGTGCTCACTTCTGTGCAGGTGTTCAGCATAAGTCTGGGAAAGCTGTGGTGGTATGGGACCTCTGATCATAATGTGCTACATAATCTGTGTTGTAAACTGGTTTCCAGTTCTGGATGCTCCTTTCTCAAATCATGCTAATGGTAAGTAGGGCAGTTGCATGTCCTGGTTCCTGGCTGATTTAGTATGAGCACGGTTAAAAAAAAAAAAAAAAAAAAAAAAAGTGCTAATGTTAGGCAGTTGCATATTCTTCATACAAAACTACTTCTAGAGAGTCTTTAAGAATTTAGATAATTTCTTAACAAGAACTATGTCACTTCACAATGTGCTGTGTGAGTCTAGCATGTATCAGAATACATAATACTCATGCCAGCTGCAGGGCACTATGGTGACAAGGAATATTAATTTTTTTTAAAAAAATCCTTGATTAAAAATAACAGAATTTCAGTGCTAGAAGGAGATCAGATCTTGGCCTTTGTTGAATTACCTAATTAACCTAATGCTCCAACATTTTCCAGTTTTTCCAATGTGATGGAAAACATTTTGTAAACTAGAAGGATTGTGGAAGAGAAATACTGGGCTTTCCAATTCAATTCTGTAATAGGGACAAATAATGAAGGAGAATCTGAAGAATGTTGTGGAATTTGTGTGTTAGAATTAGCCAGGCTTGGCCCCTTTCTCAAATTTGCTGCAATTACATGAAATAGTTGAAGATGAAAAATGAGGTTGTCAGCCAAGACCCAAGTGCCCTGTCACATTGCAACCACTAAAATAGGTAAATAAACTTTGTATTAAATATGAAAGTGCAGTTTAACAGAGGACAGGAATACTCAGCTGGAGCAAAGTCCCTGACAAAGGAATTGCTCATTTTTCTTTTAACTGTATTTTTGTTATTACACACAGAAAAATGTATGCATAGGCTTCTGATGCGATCAGCTGGAGTATCACTGTGTGGAGCCCCAGATGAACATGCTGAAGGAGACAATGCTGAAGAGGGGGAAGCTGTGTGTCTTAGCCATAGTCATAGAATCGTAGAATCATAGAATGGTTTGGGGTGGAAGAGACCTTAAAGATCATCTAGTTCCAACCCCCCTGCCATGGGCAGGGCCACCTTCCACTAGCCCAGGTTGCTCAAAGCCCCGTCCAACACTTCCAGGGAGGGGGCAGCCCCAACCTCTCTGGGCAACCTGCGCCAGGGCCTCACCACCCTCACAGTAAAAAATTTCTTCCTCTTATCTAATCTAAATCTGCCCTCTCTCAGTTTAAAACCGTTACCCCTTGTCCTACCCCTACACTCCCTGACAAAGAGTCCCTCCCCACCTTTCCTGTAGCCCCTTTCAGTACTGGGAGGCCGCTATGAGGTCTCCCTGGAGCCTTCTCCAGGCTGAACACCCCCAACTCTCTCAGCCTGTCCTCATTAGGGAGGTGCTCCAGCTCCCAATCACCTTCTTGGCCTCCTCTGCACCTGCTCAAGCAGGTCCATGTCTTATGCTGGGGCCCCTGGAACTGAACACAGGACTCCAGGTGCGGTCTCACAAGAGTGGAATAGAGGGGGAGAATTAACTCGCTGACCACATTTTTCTTGATGCAGCCCGGGACACGGTTGGCTTTCTGGGCTGTGAGCGCACATTGCTGGCTCACAGTCAGTTTTCGATCCACTACTACCCCAAGTCCTTCTCCACGGGGAGGGCTGTTCTGAATCCACTCATCCCCAGGGGTACCCTCATACCCAGGGGTACTCGAGCCAGCATGTTGCTAGAAGCAAGCATCGTGTTTTCCAGCAGTGGTTCAGAGGGCTATGAAGGTTAATGGGCTAGTGTTAACTAGCCCAGCTCCCTAGCTTTAGCAGTACTATGTTTGAGACTGGTTTCCTTAAGAAAGAAATCTTGCATGATCATTACATCTGTCTGGTCTTTCTTCCATTCCAAATAACTCCTGACCCTGGTTGACAAACTTTATTGATCTGATGAATTAGCAGCGTTCCCAGAGTTAATGAATTTCCTACAAATAGTGGGGAAATTACTGGCCAAAAAACCTCCTGATTGACTCAGAAGTTTAGTGCTGTGTTAAGTCAACTGGCCTAGATCAGCATCAAGGCAAGCTGCAGGCTGTGCCCTCTCCAGCTGAAATGGGAGATCAGCTACAAATGGCTTGTGAGACAAAGAGAGAAGCTGGGAGTATTGCAGTGGGGAAAAGTAGAAAAGTTAAAGGATGCAAATGTACTGGAATTAATTCCACTAACTGGCAAATTGGATTGTTAAAGAACTAGAAAAGGAAGGATAAAATTCCCTGTAAATGTTGTGCCTTTCCTGTTGCTGCATTGTCCAAATACCTTCTAGTCCTATGCGAAGTTGTACAGCTCGCTTGTGTGACTTGTTCTGTCTTCAAGTATGTCCTTTCCACCTGCTGTCTCAGGCCGGCCTGCTCCCTGTGTCCCTGGTACACGAGCTGAAAAAAGCTGATGTCCACATTAGGTGGCCTGGTGGGAGAAAGGTGAATCCATGGTGACAGCAAGGGCAGTCCAGAAATGCAACTGCACAACTTGGTGCATTGCTTTGGTGATGGTTGAAGCTTGTCTTGTTCAGGGGCCCTGAGCTGTGCATTCAGCTTGAGTGGAGCGTCTCCTTTGCAACTATCCATTCGCACCACGCCCAGTGCCACCAGCGATGATGCAAACACAATAGGAACTTGGACCTATAGAAGAGTGCACCCATGCTATCAGTTTTGTTGTGGCTATCCTTGCTCTTTCACAGAGCATCCAAATTCTGTTAAAATGAACTTGTGCTGAAGGACCATGTCGTGGAGAGAAGGGTCTGAAGACATGGTCTGGCAGTGTCTGTCAAAATCGGTGAAGCCCTGCTGGGACAAAGGTGCGGATGCTCTAGATGTATGATGCTCTAGATGCTCTTGATCCCCGCCCCCCCCCCCCCAAAAAAAAAAGGATGCCTGTGAGTACCTTCTAGACACTGTTTATCAGCAGTGAGACAGAGCTTGGATCCACATGGGTTAAAAGGCCACATGGTCACTACAAGTTCCAGAGAAGACAGATACACTGCAGGACCCCCTGTGGCAAACACAGCAGCTGCTTGGTGCATGGAGTCTTGGCACAGTCATCTTTGCTGTCCCCAACAGGTATATGCACGTATGGAGCTGAGAAGGATGCTGGGAGTCTGCCCAGAGCTGAACTTGGCCTGGTTACACTCTGTAAGGTCGGTACACACTGAACTAGGCAAGAGGGCAGTGGCAATTTACCCAGCAGTAAGTGCTTAGGTATTTGGGACCTCTACCTGTGCAGAGCGAGAGGGGACTAAAGGCATCATTAGAGTCAGGAGGGTAACCCCTCTACCCCTCTTCTGGGGGTCGTTTTCCAGCAGGAGACTGGGGGGGGGGGGCATATGATAGCATGAAGATGTGCCTAGGAGGCCATATGGAAGGAAAAGTGACACAGCAACTGGGAGGGGTGTGGCTGGAAATGCAAAGTTAGGCACAAGGCATGGTGGTGGATCTGCCTCATTGCTCTCAAACCCTGGTCACTTCTGTTGCATTTTGTTGTGGGATGCAGCAGGAGTTTGCCAGCCTTGAGGCACAGTGGAGTAGGAGGATGACTCATACCTAAAGTATGATCAAGTTTTGAATTAAAAATTTAAGTCACAGTTGGACATTTGGATTAAAAAACCCCGGAAACTGTTTCAAACTATCTGTGACGGAAGATGTACTGAGAGATACCGCTAGCTGCTCTGTGATTAATATTGATTGCAACTGTTTGAATCTGTAACTTGCTAATTGTGGCTGGCTGTTACCTACCCCTTTTGGTGTGAGTGAGGTGGCCTGCTCTGGAGGCTGGCTCAGGGGATGATGCAGTTGCACCTTTAGTTGGTGCAAGTGGCAACAAGTACTGCACATGGTTGTCATTCCTGCACTAACCCAGCTCCTTGCTACACTGTGGTGTCTCATCCAGAGATGCTCTTTTGTGAGAGTCTGTCAGTCCTCCAAGTTAGGAGATGTCGGAGGGATAAGATGTTTCTCTCCTGCTTTAACAAGACCTGTGCTTCCGTCTCTCAGACAGCTTTTAGGAACTTCAATCTTAGCCCCTCATCTCAGAGTATATAGAGCACATCAACAAAGATTTGGGTTCAGATTTGATGATGTCTTAGGTGTTTCATGAAGAAATATCAAGAGCTGAGTAAGTCCTTCTGACCAAACACTGTTAAAATTTGCTTATTGTATGGATATGTATTATAGGGAGAAAAAGCAGAGAAATGGCAACATTTCAGTTTGGCAGATAAGACTAACAATAAAGCTATGCAAATTCAGATTGGATGCTGAACACACATCTTTCATACTGAATAACTGTTGGGGTAAAGCGTCCACCAAAAACTCCTTCAGCTCTTGATGTCTTTGAATTACAACTAGGTACCTTCCTTCTGGCAAGTTATTTGTTTTAGCACAGGCACAGTTGGATGATGGCCCGTGGTTTGTTATAGAAAAGGTCAAACTTGATGATCTCTCTGTCTGTTCTGGAATTAAAAATCTTACGGATAAATAAGACTTTTTCTTCAAGTTTTGTTTGCAAGTAAAAAATCTTTAGTGTTAATTAGCATTAGTTTCTTCCCTTTTAGTATCTTCCTTCTGGTATTTTCATGAAAGATTAATCTTTTATGAACAGTATTAAAATAGAGCTGTTAGCATCCTCAGTGATAGCCATCTTTTAAAATTAAACCTACAAAATACTAAAATCTTCCTTGAGAAATAAAAGGAGTAAATAAAGAGCTGCAGCCATACTGACCACTGGTTGTACTCAACACAATTTTACTATTCGGCTGTTCAATTTTCTGTCAAAGAGATTTTTATTGTGTGAGTATGCATATCGTGAGGCTGCTGTACAACTTGGGGCCACAAAACTTTGTAGCAGGTAACCAGTAAGGCAAACCAACAAAATGTACCTTTCTGCAATGAAAAACACACATGGTGAGGTTCAAGGGAATTTCAGTTATGATGGGTATTGCCGAGGAATATATATGACATGGGACACACTGGAAATTACTGGAAAACTACCAAAAAGATTCACTTGTGTTGAAGTTTTATTAAGTATGAACAGGCCCATGCTGAAGTCTGTTTGAAAACCTAGGCCGTATGCTGGGTATTGTCAAATCTCAGACTGGTAATCTCTGTTTCATTATAGCAGGCGAGGCTTTCAAAAGATCTCCAGGATTAGGCAATGGGCCCCTCCTGAAAGTAATAGCCAGCATACCCAATTAGCTCAGACCTCCTCTGCAAGGGTGGTTTAGCCCTTTCTCTCAGTCATCTCTACTCAATCTATTATTCCAGCCAGGCATCTCTTAATCTTTTTGAAAAAATTCGCTACACCCAGTCACAGGTACTAACATACTTACTGACAACATGGGAATGTGTGTACAAGAGTGAGGGATGCTAAGTGGTCAGTTTGACGCTTGTCATCTGTCTGGGGTACCTTCATCTAACCTCCCATGAGTCTGTAGAGTGCTGTCACTCAGGTTATCACTTCCAGGTCTAGAATAAACCTAGTTTGGAGGGGGAAACTGCCAATTCTTGGGGTCTTGGGCATGCACCCTTCTGCATAAAGAGTACTTTTCAAGTGGAGTTGGAGATAAATGCTCTCCGATGATTTGAACAGGTCTGAGCTGTCCATCTGAGCCCTGTGGGGAGGTGGTGGGGATGAGTGTAACCGCTTGTTTGGGCTCTGTTACCCAGGCATTCAGTTTGAATCTCAAATTCCAAAGCACTGCTGATTACTTACACTCTCAGCATGGGTGCTTTTGCTTTGGGGGATTTAGTGCAATGTCATTTCTAGAAATTGAGGGGAGAAGGGTGTTAAGTGTCTCTCTAAGGCATCAATCACTGAGGCCTGTTGTTCCCAGAGCATGTGGGCGTGGTACATTAGTACTGACAGGGGCTCCTAAAATGCTTTCCTGCCCAGCTAATCCTCAGTCCACGCTTGCTCTTAAGACTATTGTTGCACAAGGCCCATAATGCTTAGACTGATTTTTAAACAAAACAGCTGGAAGTGACACACGGGGACAAACTCCTTAAAACTAGCGGTGCAATTATGGTGGAGTTGCTGCTTGCACACTGAATACATCCCTCTTGCTCTGAATGATTGTGGTATTTGTGCCGGAGTACTGGAGCCCAACTTGTAATTGCTGCCTCCCCTCTCTTTCTTTCCTGAGGTGGGCTGGGAAAGGAAGGCACGCTGAGTTAGGTAGGACACATTTTTTTGTGTGCTTCTCAGTCTGGATGATTTCCTCTTTCAGCTCAAAGTTAGGTGTCCTGATTGTTCTTCATAGTTTCTTAGGATAACTGAATTTACCCTGTTCCATCAAAGCAATGAACTCAAGCTGACTCCTCCAAACAGCCTGCACCTTTGGTAGGGAGAATTACATTCAGGCTGTCTTGTGCCGTGTTTAGGAGTGAGGTATTGTTCTCAAAATAGGGGTATGGAGTTAATTATAAAAATTGAAGCGTTGAGCAGGGCTGTTTCTCAAAAGATTGTGCTGTCAGCTGTGCAGGAGGCTTTCTTGTTTCACACAGAGGCAATGCAGCAATAAGGTTTTGTTCTTATTACGCACAGTGGGTTAGCTTTATTGTTATACACTGCTTACTAATTCTATTGAGTTATTCTCCTCCTTAGTTCATCTATTGGAGGAAGGATGCTTGGAAAGGAAGCTAATGTCTCTTTAAATGTTCATATCCTCATTGCCAGCTTGGATGGCACCTCTTGCCATGCAAAAAGCGAGCGATGTTTTGTAGGGTATATCTGTTGCAAAGGAGGGAGAAATCCCAAGCCCTCTGGCCATCTCTGCTGTTGCGTGAAGCACCTTGCCATTGAGCACAACCAATGTTCTGCCCTCTCTTCTGATGTCTCTCACGTACCTCAATTCTTTGCTGTTTGTCTGAGATGCCCTTGGAACTCTGCTTCTTGATTTCCTTGCCTGTTGCCATTCTGCGCTCTCATTGCTCCTCTGGTACGGAGAATATTTCTCTCTCTTCTTTCCCATGTCCCTTAACTGCTTCTCTCTTTTCCTCTGTCTGTTCCTCTGTTGATGAAGATCCATATAGACCTGTCCTGTACACCTTTCTCTCTAGCTGCACATCTTCACCTTCAGTCTGTTCCAACCAGCGGTCTCTATGTTGTCCCTTATTTCATACACATTTCTATTCGTGTCCATTTAAAACACACTTTAATTCCAGTTGGTTCTTGCATGAGGCCCCTCCACAAGCATCTCCAAAACTACTTAAGTGACTTCCATCCATCACACTGCTCCAGTGAACATCTCAGTCACAGCAGCTACAGGAAAAACTTGGTTTTGGTCTGTGATTCTTTTGCTTGCTCTTGCTGAAAAAGAAATGAACAGTTTGCAGGAGTCTGTGTGCTGTGCTATGTGCCAAGTATTAATGGAGTGTTAAGGGACTTGAGTGGAGGCTCAGAAGTTTCTCCAGGGTTACATGGGTTGCCTGAATCATGTGCAATATATGAATCAAAATGCTGTCTACAAGCTGGTTTAACCCATTTATACATTACAAGGATACATATGTGAAGCCAAAGGAGTTGGAATGTAGTTACAGCCTGAACATACCATATAAGCAGGTACTAAACACATTTCAGAGAACTGAGATGTATGATTTAGGTAGCCAACAGTCTTGGCATCATCTACAGGATAGCTATATCAGCTCTAGTACTGTTTGATCAGCAAAATATTGCTGCTTCTTAGGTTCCCCAGATAAAAAGAAATCTGCACGACAGCTCTACAGCCTGATAGGCCCAGTCTTTAAATTCTTTGGGCTTGGGACTGCTTCTCTGAATTGATTAGTGTTCAGTACCATGTTGTTCTGAATTCCCTCTTGCCTGGTTAAATTCAGCTCCTAAGACTTTACCACCCTTCTTCATTGAGATGGGAAGTATCTTTTATTCTTCCTCAGCTAGATACAACTCTTTTCTCCTCCTCATGGATGTTCTAGCAATGCAAATTACCCAGGTTAGCATGGGCTGCGGAGTGCAAAAGCTTTAGAGAAACCCTATCAGACAAACCGGTGGAAATTGTTAATTAGGGTCATTACACAGTTCATGGCTGTAGAGGCCAGCTTAACACGCTTCTTAGCAGTTTGTGCAAAAATATTGAGCCACCTAGAATCGTGGGCAGCTGCAGAATGATGTGAAAGCATGCCTTTTATCACCCTGTTGATGTGTCAGTTCTGGTATTAACTAGGACGGTGTGATGCAGTATTTTGCCACCTGCTGCTGCTGTTACTCATGTTTACTATGAAAGCTGAGCATTCTCCTTTGCAAAACACGGCAGCTCGCCAGCTACCTGGATAAAGATGATCCTTCTGCTGTTAGACACTATAGGTCTCTCCTTAGAAGCTTCATTTAAAGGGGGAATTGAAACAAATGTATCTATGGGAGACCATATTACTAGAGTTTTATTTTCCCAAATGATTTTTCAGCTTCTTTTAACCCAGAGATGAATATGTCAGAAAACCCAAAAATTTTAAGTGTGAGTTTTGCAGGGAGAACTTCTAGGTCTGCTTGTTTGCTTAGAGTAAAGAAAAAACATTTTCCTTTCAGATCCATATTGGGCAGTTCTTTGGTACCAAAAGAAAAAATAGCTTTAAGAAGGGTGAGTGTGTTGTTGCTATGGGGGGTTTTTTGTTGGGTTGTTTTTTTGAAATTGTTCTTGTTCCTGCATTGAAAGGACAACAGGCATAGTGAAATATCCATTTGACAGTCTAAAATCATGTAATGTAATCTGACCTTGTAGAGACAGAGCTTCCACTGCCTCAATTAAGCTCGGTGTATTCACTTTCACTTTCTTCATGGAGGGAAAGATCCCTGCATACTTTAAAGGATTAGCATCGAGTAATAGGCATATGTTAAATACTTGTTATCCATTGCTGTTGACAGCACTTCAGCTGGGGGGGCGGGGGGATTAAACCAACGGAACAGAATATCTGTGGCAGAGGCAAAACACTTGTGCGTGAGTTAAGCCTGCGAACAACACGCCTTTCTCTGGCCAGTCAGTGGCAAAACTTTGCTGTAGACTCTGGGTGTGCCAGGTCCACAGGCAACCTCATTTTGCCTGGTCCTAACACGGCCTTACCTCAGTACAAAGCAGTCCAGGTCCTTTGACTTGGCCCAGATCTGAAAGTGGCCATGCTCTCGCTCTTCAAAACTTGTGCTGAAATTGTCTGAGATGAAGACTCAACCCTCTGTTATGTCCAAATGATCAGAGGGCCCTTTCCAAACTCCTGGAGTCTTCTCCAAGAGGAGAATAGGGAAGGTCTGTGAAGGTCCTCACTGACTGGAAACGAGGAAATGTTATTCCAGTTTACAAGAAGGGCATGAGGGCAGATGCAGAAAACTACAGACTGTTAGTCTAACCTCAGTACCTGGAAATATATTGCAGAAGATGATACTGGGTGCTATTGAAAGGCATTTAAGGAACAGTGCAGTCATCAGGCACAGTCAACATGAGTTCACAAGGGGAAAGTCTTCTCTAACTAATCTGATATTCTTCTTCGATAAGGTCACTTGTCTGGTGGATGAAGGGAAGGCGGTGGATATAGCTTTTCTGGATTTTAGCAAGGCTTCGGATACTGTCCACCACAGCATCCTTATGGACAAGCTGTCCAGCTGTGAGAGGAGCAGATACATGGTGTGCTGGGTGAAGAACTGTCTGAAGGGCAGAGCTCAAAGGGTTGTAGTGAGTGGGGCTACATCTGGCTGGCACCGGTCACCAGCAGTGTTCCTCAGGGCTTGATCCTAGGGCCAGCCCTGTTCAGCACATTTATCCATGGCTTGGATGCAGAAGTTGAATGCACCATTAGCAAGTTTGCTCATGATACCAAACTTGGGAGGTGCTGTCTGGACAAGATGTCTTGCAGAGGGATCTAGATAGATTGGAGCATTGGGCAGTGGTTAGTGGGATGAAATTTAACAAGAACACATGCTGGATTCTGCACCGGGGGTGAAGCAATGCTGGACACAAGTCTAAATTGGGAGAGAAGTGGCTGGGGAGCAGCCCTGCAGAAAAGGGTCTCGGGGTGCTGGTGGGCAGCAGCTCAGTAGGAGTGAGCAGCGTGCCCTGGCAGCCAAGAGGGAAAGAAAACTGCATCCTGGAGTGCCTCAAACATACCAGAACCAGCCGGTCAAGAGAGGGGATTATCCGGCTGTAGTTAGCGTTGGGGCGGCCTCGCCTGGAGTACTGTGTGCGCTGGGCCCCGCAATTTAAGAAGGATGTGAAGGTCCTTGAATGTGTCCAGAGGAGGGCACCAAAGCTGGTGAAGGGGCTGGAAGGAATGTCCGGTGAGGAGCGGCTGAGGACTCTGGGCTTGTCTAGTGTGGAGAAGAGGAAGCTGAGGGGCAACCTCATTGGTCTCTGCAGCTCCCTGAGGAGGGGACGTGAGAGGGAGGTGCTGAACCCTTCTCCCTGGAATCCAGTGATAGGACGCACAAGAATGGTTCAGAGCTATATGAGGGCTGCTATATGAGACAACCAATTCCGGCTCAGGCAGACCCCGTACACCAAGTCACCGTTATGCGTGATGGAGCCCTGCTTTCCTGGAGATGGCTGAGCACCTGCCTGCCGATGGGAAGTGGCGAATGAATTCCTTGGTTTGCTTTGCTTGCACACGTGGCTTTTGCTTTACCTGTTACACTGTTTTTATCTCAACTCACAAGTTTTCTCACTTTTCTGATTCTCTCCCCCATCCCAACATGGGGGGAGTGAGTGAGCAGCTGTGTGGTGCTTAGTTGCCATCTGGGGTTAAACCATGACACTCCAGCAAGCTTCAGAGATGCCCTTTGAGAGAACATGCCATCAATTACAGCTGTATTTCACATGCCCTTTTTCTAAAAATAAATTTAAAACCCTACCCTTTTCCTTAAATCAATCTTAATCCTTTGGTTACAGTTAAGCAACTTGATTTTTAAGGAAGTTTTTTACAATTGGGAATGTGTTCCACTCTGATTTTATGTTTGGGGTTATTTCAGTTAGCTTTTTTAAAACTGCTGATAACTTGTTCACTCTTTGTCACCCTTCAGAATTTTTTTTAAGTTGTCTTTCTTAATTCCCTTCTATCAGGACAGATAAAATACATCATCATCAAATGAGTCAGTTGTTTCCATCTTCTGAAGTGTGAAGTTCAAAGGCCCAGTGTTTTTTTTCAGTGGCATTTTCCAAAAGGAAAAGGTTACTTTTCATAGTGGATTCCGAGATAACATTTGGAAAACATGTCAGTGAGGGGTAAAACTGCCTGGCTCTTTGTTTGCTTTTATTTCTAGCTGGCTCTTGTCACCTCTCAGAACTGCCACCCTGTGCTCCGAGAGCTCTGTACAGCTCTGTTCCAGGACAGTACTGTGCCTCGATAGCGGCTGCATATCCTGGGAAAGCGGCTGAGAGGAGGCAAGAAAGCTGACATGGTACAGGACAGACAAGGCACTCTTGTGTTCTGCACACAGAAGTCTCATCCCACCAAAAACTTCAGTTTTGTGATTTCTGACAGAGCCAGACTGCTCTCAGAGACACATGGTAAAAGAACAGCATGAGTTATAAGGAGTGGTGCAGTGCTGGGACAAACCCAGAGAGGCTGTGGAGTCTCCATCCTTGCAAATACTAAATGCTTGATGGGATGAGCAGCCTGACCTAATGTCACAGTTGCTCCTACTGTGAGCAGGAGGTTGGACCAGAGACCTCCAGAGGTCCCTGCCCACCTAAACCCTCTGTGATGTTACATCGCCCATGCTTAATACAGTACGTTTTATGTGTATTAATACTTCTTGAGATAAACAGGAAGAAAATTATGTGACAAGGAGCTTCCCAGGTAAGGAGGGGAACAAGGAGCAGGAGAAAGAAGTCACAAGTATATCTTACTTGGTAGTGACAGGCATTTTACCATCAATCTTCTCCAGTGCCTGCTTTCCTAGCATGCGCTTATCCATTGAACACAGTTTAATATCCCAGTTGAAACAAGAAGTAGACTCAGAACAGTGAAGCAGCATGGGATGCCTGGCAGGCAGTGAGGAGCAAACAAGTCCCACCCCTGCTTCATACCCATCACTTTCACTCACTAATCAAAGACTGCGAGTCCACTGCAAACAGACATGTGAGCTTTGGAAATGCAGCAGCTTGTGGTAAAACCTGCCCGTGGCTACACTTCTACAGATACAGAAAAAGTGAGGTTTTAACAGAGAAAAAGCCAGAGCCATGCTCTACTGAACAGAGCGCCTCAACTGTGAAACTTGCCTCTACTTGCTGGTCTCATCCTGCCCAAGATCAGAGCAGCAGTGATTCTCCACAGGCTCAGGTGAGCAGCTTATCAGGGCTACCAGGGAGCGGAGGCTCTTGGAGCCCTCTCTATTGGCACTGCACTATCTCAGAGGAGCACCCTGCTTAAACTCCAGGAGGTAGGCAAGAATCCTTCTGCTCAGGGTGATTCACGGAAAAAAGACGCTACAACTCGAACAGAGTTACACAGGAGGTCTGTTTACTCAGGCACCGAGGTGCAAGGGGATCTCTCCACAGAGCTTGCACACCCACGGCACATTTTACCAAAAACTGATAGAGTGTGGATATCCATATTCATTGCACTACATAACACACACATCCATATGCATGAGTGAGGCTGGGTTAGTTAGAAAGGCCGATGTCAACAGTGTATGTCATCTTTGCACCTGCACATTGCCTTCTGGTGGGTGTCTTTGGGAGGAAGGCTCGTAGTCTTTCTCACTTTGTTTTTTCCCTGGAGCATGCACAGATTCTCTTGGCAAGTTTCTTGAATAACAAGAGTATTTTTCAGACTATTTACTTTCTGTCTTATCTAAGAGAACCAATAGAACTTCTACCATCCGTATATGGCTATCTTTACTGATCACTAAGATTCCAACTAGTTAGAGCCACCTGTTCCTCAAGGCCAAAAGTATAATATTTTGCTGGACATTGTAGCCCTTGGTAGATTTTCACAGTGAACTGCTTTGTTTTGATGAACACAGTAGTCCTTGGTAAAATTCCACAGAACAGTCTGGGCAAGCAGGATTCTTAGCAATATTGTAAAAAGTACTATAGCTTGCTATAAGTAAGTAAATAAGTTGCTAAGCAGTTTTCTATAAGTAAATAAGTAAATAAATCTCAGAACAAGTAATCATTTCTCTGTATCAAGGGGTTGCAGGAGTCCTTCAGCAGTGGACAGGCTGTCTTCCCAACTGCTTTCACCTTCCTGGGTCCTTGCAACCCCAAACTGGGGAGTCTGAGTGACAATAACTAGCTGTCTTAATGTGGCTCTTATTACTGTGACAATTTCTTACACCGACATCCTGGGTTGGCTGTCAGAAATGGAGGACTCTGTCCAGGCTCCCAGATGCTGGGGAGCTGAAGAAATTCTATGGAAAATTGCTGTACAGATGCTTTCTCCTTTGCCTTCACTCGTTTCCCACTCAGAGCTTCTTTAAGTTCTTGCTTTATCTCTTTTCCTTGTCCTCTTATGTTTAAACAAGCACCACTTGCACCCTCTCCCATAAGGAAGTTTTCCATGTGCTGCTGTTTCCCCTCTCAGCAGGGCCGTGGCTTGTCTGGGAGCTCTGCCCTGGCTTCCCTTTGCTCCCCAAATACACCCGCCTGTCACCATTTGCAATAAGCAGAGGCCTCTTAGAGGGGGTAGGTATGGCTGTTAGATGCAAGTGTTTACGATCATTATTAGAAGCTGTTCTTGAATGGAGAGACATTTCCACAGATACTTGGTTGAGTACATTGCAAGAGTTTCCAGTATCTTCTTTAACAGCAGTGTGTTTAGTTTTACAATACTGCCTTGAGACATGGGAGTGTTCTTTTTTCTTGGGGAAGGAATTACAGCTGTACCATGTTTGCCAGTTCTTGTATAGCCCTGTGAGGTTTTTAGTTCTGTCTGAGAAAGGTTTGTCCTGCATCATAAAAATACTTTGTGTTGGGAAGTCCATAAGGAAGGCATGCCTGTGTAATTGAATCCAGGAGTTCACTCGGTGAGCTCCTGCTGGGCCAGAAAACACACTCACTTGTTACACATAGTCCTGCAAAGGCTGGCAGCCAAAGCATGGAGGGTTTAGGAAACCATACCCAGGATGGGCAAACATGCTGAGCTACCGTCTGTAAAAGGGGTTTCAAGACTCACAAATTCCATCTAACCTTGGCACAGTTGTGGAGATAACCTATTTCTGTCTTTGAAGTCGGATGCTCAGATATCTCTAGATTTTGCAGTTTTTCTCAATGTAGAAGTGGTGAAGTTTGTTTTCTTCTTAAGCAGTCTCTTCCTTAGCATAGGTAAATTGCCAAAAGCAATCTAAGAAAAAGATGCAGCTTTTAATTAAGCCACATGTCTCTGCAGACCTCCCTTGTTCCGTATGGAAACGCTGCCTTCCAGATGCCACCTGTCTGTATCTACAATATCTACCGTGTCCCTGGGCAGCAGCTGTGTGCTGAACTGCTGCCCTTGGGGTGTCAGGGATGGGTGGGACCTCACTGGTGTCCCTTGGAAAGCTTGTTTGAACAATGGTCTCCATCTCCATGTGTGAGCTTCTTTATTCACGCTATCCACTGCAAACTGGGTTTATAATAGTAAATAAAACATCAGGGATCCAAATTCTGGTGATGACAGTACTTGTAACTACCTGACTACCCTGAGGCCTTGCCCACGGGTGACTACCCAGAAAAGTGTCTAGTCACTTTTGGGATGTGCTTTACAAAGGCAACTAAATCAGGAGAACATCTATTATGGAGCAGAGGGGTAAACATAATCTTTTCTGCATGGTTTCAACATTTCTACAACCCAACATGTCTTTTATTCCCCAAAGCACAACATGAGATCTTTTTAGAGTAGAAAATTATGTTTAATATGTTTCACGATGCATTTGAAGTCCAGCACAGAAACTTTTTCCTCGTGCTCAGCTCTGACTAAATCTGCCTTGGTTTCTCAGGAGAAATGCTTGCTAGGAAGGAGAGCACTCTGAGATCTCCTTTGATGTACTGATGAAATCATTGCTGTGTTTTGTATTCCAGCAGGCATGCCACTGTGCTTTATTTATAGTTTTAATGCAATGCCATTTTATATGTATCAAAACTGGCAGTGAAATTAATATACACTATATAAATGCATTATAGAAAAATAACTCTGACAGCTGCTTTAGAGAAGTGATTAAAATTTAAAAGGCAATTTGCCAGCAGGAGAAAACAAAATAAACTCATTATTTACCATGGCTACATCCCTATCGGAGTGTGGAAATTATTTTATTAATATTTTTGGTATCAGAGGGAGATTTTTTTTCTTGACAACTAGAGAAAGTCTGCTTCTTCACAGGAAAGATGGTTGCTCCAAAAGTTAACACTTTCTGTGGCAAACCCCGTTACTCTGGCAACTGCTTTTCATCCAGAAGATAATCTTCAAGAAATAATTCTCTCCCTCCATTTTGGGCCAACATACTTGTAAGCCAGCTTGGTTTACTCCTCTAGATGCTCACAGCGTTTCCTCTAGCAAGAAATCTGTGTAGAGGTGTTGGTCCACCAGGTCACTGGAGCTTTGCAAGAAGGGTTCAGCAAACGCTTTGGCTAACTTCTATAATAAAAAAGGTCCTTGGAATTTTCAAAGCCTGGAAGGTACCAGTATCATAAGCAGCAGAAAAGAGAAAGGTCTTTTCCAAAGTCCTGGTGAAAAAGGCAGAGGGATGGGTCATAAAACTGTTCACAAGGCATGTAGATCTGTGACCTGGCCCTTCGCAGCCAGACCTTCATACCCCTCAGCCATTTTCTTACCAGGCTGAAATCTAGGACTTCCCTGTACAACTCTTGTAAGGCCGTTGTTTGTAAGCCACTCTCCCTAAAACCAGGAATTTTGCTGAAACCAGACTTCTAGAGCTTTATTTATAATGACTTTCCCAGTACAAGCTTAACTTACTTCAACTTACCCTTTTAAATCAACTGTGCTGCAGACCACCCCACACTCTAGACTGTTGTCCTTATAAAGATCATCTGGCACTTCAAACAGCAGGAAGAAACTGTACTCCTGAGAGCTGTGACCACCTGTGAATTTAAAAAAAAAATTTTAATTGACTTAGCACAAAGGGACATAGCAACGATTTTCTTCTGACAAAAAAATTAGCCTTAAGGTTCTGTAAATTGGATAGCAAGGAAATAAAAACTTGAGATGTGTTAACTGGTTGTGTGGAGATGTATATGGACTGAGCAATTAGGATGTCATTCTAAGAGGATGCTTGTGTAAAAAAAATGGTTGTTGGGCTGGAAGGTTTTGATGTAGAGATTTTGGAGCCTTTTACTTGAGAAGGTAACTGTTGCCTGAATAAGGTAAGTGGAAATGTTGAAACAGTGGAAGATAGTGCCCTGAATAGTCCTTGAGATATATGTCTGCTGCGTGTTAAGTGCACGCATGAATGAGATGAATCCCACTTCATTTTGGCTAGCTGCCTGTTTTACTTACTGCAGTACAAGACCTTGTGTTGTAAGAACAGTTCTTTAATGTTACTAATCAAAGGATAGCATAGCAGCCTTTTTGCATGCGACTCTGTAATAATATTAGTAGAGCAAAAACCACAACTGTAGCCAGGTCTTATCTCTTCAAGCTAATCTGAGTGTCAGCAAACGTATCTTGTAATTAAATATTACCTTAGTCTTTTCTAGCATCTAGGTTTATTCCTTCAAGACTTGGAACTAATTACATTCAGGTTTAACCTTAGCCTAGGCAACTTTTGTTGATAGGCCTTGAAAGTGCTAAATTCTAAAGGCTGACCTTTACTTTTTCTAACAGTTTGGATCTAAAATTTTAGTAAGGTACAGTTGCAGGTACTGCTTCTGAGGAATTTTAACTGGTGCCTTCCTTTAAAATTTAAAGTTGTGATGTCAGCTAAGGAAGTAAAAAAATTTTACCCAACTCAGTGGAGCACCATGTAGTGAAGCTGTAATCTGAGTAAACAAATTGGGTGCTTACTGGACCCTGCTGCAGACCATGTGGCTTGGTTCCCTTGGGTCTGGGGTGCCTGCAGTGAGATCTGGTGCCATCTATCTGGGCCAGAAAACCGTAACTTTTCTTTACATGGCAGCTATGGCAACATGGAGTGTATTGTAGTTAGCCTACTACTACGATACTAGGAGTATCCTACTAGCCTACTCTTGCCTCTGCCCCATGTAGGTCTCGGGTGACAGGTGTTTGCTTCTTCCCTCCCCCAGGCAGAGGAGATGCCCACCAATCTCCTTCTGTCCCTGAGTCTGAAGAGGAAGGGAAAATGCCCCTTCATCTTTTTAAGGGACCTGCTGCTCAGGCACGTTCAGGAAAATGCCACACACCGTGACTGTGTCTTCCTGGGTAGGTCTGAAAGGTCTTGCCATGTTTGACACCTTTTAGAAGTGAAACGTAGTTTGTTGGTAGCTTCTGAGTACGAGTAACTGATTTTTTTAGTGGAGGTTTTTGGTTTTTGTTTTTGTTTTTTTTTTTTATTTGGTTGTTTCTTTCTTTTTGGTTGGTGGGTTGGTTTTGGTATTTTGTTGTTTGGGGGGTGTTTCTGAGTAAACCTGCTCAGCCCCGAACTTCCCTGGGCATGACCATGCCCTCCTGTAACACTCAGGAGAATTCAACAAGCCTTCTGGTCAATGTCACGCGCCCTCAATATCAGTAATCCCTGCCTATGCTCTATGATGGGACTACCGTCATTTGCCTCTAAGCAGCCCATGTTCTTCACCAACATGCCTCTCATGCACAGGTATGAAATAAAATGGTGCTGTCTCACAGCTAGGAAGTTTGGACCACAGAGACTTTTTGTGTCAGAGTCCTCAGGTGTCCTCAGGTGCCCTTGGTCACCTGTTTCCAGTCCATCTTGTCCAGGGTCACAGATATATCAGTCTCTCCAAGGCTAGCTTTCACCTGCAAAACTAGGAGACGGCAGAATGATTTTGGACAGTGGTTAAATTCTTAGGTACCGCCTGATGCCAACAGCTGAGGGACAAGGCCTGAGTTTGAGGAAACCCTTGCAGGGTGACCTATTTTCCCTGACCCATGACTGCCCTGACCATACCATGAGTGCCACTTGAAACTCTGAGAAACTAACATATGCTAAATACAGTTTTGTCAGATACAAATCTCTCTTCCAAGCAGAGATTACCCAGATGGTGAACTGCTCAGGGAAAATTAACATTCTAGAAATAATAAAGCAAGTTTAAACCTGTTTCTATGCATCTGGCAAGACCTTTCAGGCTAATAATGGAAAGGACAGCAGTATTATGTAGTAATGGGCGTCCTTTCCCTTGTTCTGTAACCTGCACTTCATTAAATGGCAACCTTTCTCCTGTCCTTAAATAGTAAACTATAGCAGTAGCAGTATAAAAGCATTTCAATATTTTATACCAGCTAAGGCTGCCTGCTATCCATAATTACAGTCAATACTTGGACTGGAGAGAAATGCCTTAATTTTCTTAATGTTTCATGCATGGAAAAACAGTCAGGCTTTTCCTGTATTTCTGATTGCATTGGCTGGCTCTAGATGAGTGTGCTTTTCCAAATTATTACCAGGCGCTGGCAAAAGTAGAACTGAAGTAAAACCTTCCTGCAACTAAATGCCAGTCCTCGCTGCAGCCTACTTGTGCAAGCTGCCATCGCAAGTGCCATTTAGCTTTGGGACCCTTAGTTCCACATTCAGAGACCCTAAACCTTGATTAAATTCTGCCTGGAAAGCAATCAACCTGGGAGCTCTCTGTGCCCTAATGAGTGCCGGTTTTGTGTTGTGCCATCCCTTGCAGCCCTGGGGTCCTGCTGGGA
Organism: Athene noctua; assembly: GCF_965140245.1. Classification (NCBI taxonomy): domain Eukaryota; kingdom Metazoa; phylum Chordata; class Aves; order Strigiformes; family Strigidae; genus Athene; species Athene noctua. The sequence continues at coordinate 119,341 of NW_027437752.1, forward strand.
GGGAAAGTGGATGCCTGAGGTCTTGGATGGGGCAGAGATGAAGAGCAACTTTGCTCAGCCAGTGAATTACAGGTAGAAGAGAGGAGAACAAGGGAGAAGCCATAGGTTGCAGGGATCTCTCCAGTCTCCCATGGGTTGTCTTGCTGGTCTGTGGGAAAGGAATGTCAATCAAATGAGGAGAGATTATTTATGCACAGCTGATATTCTAACTACAAGCACTGCCAAAATACCTATAGCACTGCTGAATCCTTACTGTAAGTCTAATTTGGTCAACACAGCTGAGCACAATCCAGAGCAGAAATGTCTTCATCACTCACTGACGTGCATGGTAAATTTACACATGCTTGTGTTACTGCTGGTTGCCACTATGCACCTGCAGTATAGGCTCTCTAGGTATGTTGCAGCTTGTTGGAATTAAACTGCAGTTGACATGAAAGCTTTCATGGTAAGCAAAGATGAACTGTTGACCTGAGAAAGAAATTATTTCACTGTCTTGCCAGAAATATCCCATTTAAAACCTATCATGTATTCGCCATGTATGTGTGTGAAAGTTAAGGGAGCTAATGCACAAGTAGCCCTGACACCAATGACTCTGGGCCCTGGGCTGTGCAGTCTCTCAGGACTAGGACACGGTAGGGCTGAGTTTTCCACTGTTGAAGGTATGTGCTTGTTGCTACTGGCGCGGCCTCAGATGCATGGTGCGCTGGCAAAGAGGAAGATCGGAGGAAGTGCTTGCTGTCCTGGCAGCTCCACTCCCTGTGCTGGCAGCCACAGGTCTAACAGCAGTGGCTGGGAGAGGAAGCCCTGCCCCCCTATCTGGAGAACAGGCTTTGCAGAAAGAGGGACCATCTCTGGCAGGGATCTGGGGATGGGCAAGGAAAGCAGTACCTTTCCATGTAGGCCACGGGTCCTCAGCAGGTCTGATCTGCTCCCTGCAGTTGCTGTGGTTTTGCCCACAAGGCCTTTTCCCATCTCCTTTTCTTTCAGGGGAATGCATGGCAACTCCTCAGCATTATTAAATAACAGTGCTATCTTACATACAGTTCCTCACGATCTTTGCACACAGCAGATGTGTACCTTGATGCAATGCATGGGGGTACTTGGCTATGGCTGGGCTGAGGACCAGGGCACTGAGCTGCCCCAGGGCTAGCCACTGAATACACTCCACGTGCTACTCTCTGTCCCCTTCTCAAAAAACCACAATGACTTTATCTCCTCTGGGAAAAACCCATCTTCTCTCTTGCCCATGCTTAGGAGACATTTCATGGCCAATAAACATAGCCATTTCTAGTCTTCTTCTAAGTGAATGCATTGGGTCTTTGGAGGCTTGGTTCCAGGGGAGATTTCCCTTGGCTCTCCCAGCTCTCTGCCTGCCACTGTTTTTTGAACACCGGTTGGGTTAAATACAGATTCCAGCCCAAATGTTTGTGGGAGGAGGGCATCTCTGCATAGGCCATTACAAATCTCCCAGGGATTGGTGGTCCCCATCGCTGTAGATTCAGCAATGAGGACCACTGCTACCTATGGACTCTCACTGTCTATTAGTTGGATTATCCCCTGGTTATACTCTATACTCTGCCTATTTCCATCTAAAATACTGCATGTTAATTTTACATCCTGGTCCTTTAGAGGCTGGCAGGAGCTTCCACCTTCAAGGGAGCTGGGTTTACAGCTAGATAAGTAGTGTCACTCAGATCTTTTGCCTTGTGTTTCTTTAGTTAGTGGGGTTTTGTTTGTTTGGGTTTGGGTTTATTTGGGTTGCTGTTTATTTATTTATTAACTATTTCAGGTAAGTTTACATTTTAGAGAAGAGTCTTTCTCTGGAGAAGCCATTAAAGCCTTGGTAGTTTACTCAAGATGTTGTGCCCCAGTGTACTTGTGGTTTGAACTGGTGCCTCACAGAGAAGGTGTCCCAAGAAACACAAAGGCAGAAATACTTGTAAAGGTAAAAACAGATTAAAACACCACAACCCCATTGTCAGAGAAATTGTTGCAAAGTAGGGATGCTAAATTTGAACAAGATGACTGTCAGCAGCTGAGAAAGGGAGAGGAACTCACCAAACGCATGTTTTGGGGAGAATTCTCACATGTATGAGGAAAAAACCCTGCAACAAGCATGGCCTGGTGTTATAACCCGACTGCAGTGTCATTAACACCAGAGTAAATCCAAATGGCACTCAGGGCAGGGAAAAAATAAAAAGAGGGGAAAAAAATATCAAACCTCTTAATCCAACATTTTCCTACACTGTTTAAAGTGGAGCCCAGTAGCACCTAGATTGAATTATCCTAGAGAAACACAGTTGTCTAATGACTTACATGGCATTTCGAGATTGATGACAATCCCAGTTTTGCCAGTCTCCCTCACATGAAATATTGCACACCTGTCTGCTTTTATATTCCCTGACAGCCAGGTCAGATTTGATAATTCTTTCTCTAAACCAATGTACCTGTATTTTCTTTCTCTTTAGAAATGAGAGTTTATGGTGGTTTTGATGTGTTAAATAGAATCCATTGTCTCTTACATCTCTTAGCTCCATTTTGGTATTTTTCTATAACAGAAGACTTTATTGAAGCTGAAATATGTAATTTTACAAACTCCTACACAGCCATAAAGCACACAGATATGTATTGTATCTGATTTACACAGCAAGGTCACCAACTGTACTAAACTGGTTAGGTAAAATAAACACTTAGTGGTGATCAGGATGGGGAAAGAGCCAGTTTTGTGCTGGGACATGTCAGGGCGGTGTCTTTTGAACCAGACACAAAGTCATTTGTTTTTATCCACCTTGGCTTCATAGTCCCTGCTAGGGTAACACACGCAGCTGGAAAAGTCCTTCCCCATTGTAGCTGCTTGCATATGTCTTGGTCATTGTGGTACAGGGATGTGCCCCTTGTAGCTGTCCCCTGCTGAACAGGGGACGAAAAACCACTGAGCAGGACCACCAGTGATGCCTTTTAATGGGGAGAGAAGCCCCAAAAGCGAGTGATGCTGCTTTGTGAGCAGCTTTTCTGAGGGAGGACTGATCCCCTGATGCTCAGGGCCATGCCACGTTTCTGTCCTGGGTGGAGGCCTCATGCCCAACCTGGCTTGCAGGGATGGGGAGGTTGCTCCCACTTGTTAGAAGGAGGTGTGATGGGGCTAATGCCTCTGAACTGGTCACCTCCGTGATGATAACAAATCCTCTTCCCCTCTCCTAGGACCATGGTCAGAAGGACCTTTTGTGTGCCACTGTCTTAAGTAAGAAATAGGAGAACACTTCTCAAATGAAAAGGTTTGATGGGGAGGAGGGACATTTGTCAAGAATTCTGTTGCCCTAAAGAAGGCAGCTAAGAGATAATGGCAAAAATTATTTTAAACAGCAAAATAATTATTCTACTTTTCAGCCAGTCATAGGACAGGTAAATATATATGTACATATATTTATTTTGTGGGTGAGAAAAAAACTTCACAAGTGATTTTGCAATCTTTTCTTAGGTTAAGACCATCTGTTTACACACAAATGGCAGGGTGCCAGCCACTGAAGCTGGGGCAGGAAGCAATGCCAGTGCAAAGGCTGCATTCAGCCTGGCCAAAGTCACTTTGATTTGCAGAATAGCCTAGATTCCATCCTGGAAGTCTTCCCACCTCCTCATTTCAGTTACTGAGTCAGAGAATCAGTTATTTGAAAAACTCTGTTTTGTCTCTGCAGTTTGGCTTGACACCTTGCTGTTGCATTCAGGTTCCCTTTCTGGTTCCTTACTTCACATTTAATGCCAAGAAAAATAAATTTTTATGCTCATCGAAGTGTCTAGGACCTGTCTCTCCTTCCAGAGAAAAAGCCACACCTGTGGGTAAAATCGACCCTCCTTCAAATTCATTACAAAAATTCAGAAGGGTTTTCAAGTATTCTTCTGAAATAGAAAAACTAGAATATTCTCTAATTAGTTGAGGAAAAATACATTTTGATCAAGTGTTCATTTAATTTTTTTCTTGTTCTTGGAAGAGTTTTTATACAAATGTGAAAATTAATTAGGATATGGAATGTATAATAGGATCTTGTTTATGTGAACATATTTGTTGAAAGTTTCTAAGAGCTGAATATTGCATTAATTGATGTGTGCTTGTATTTCAGCTTCTCGTGGATGCCATCTGGTCTGGTTAAGTTGCTCTGTTGTTTTATATGTTGTGTTGTGTTGGGGGTTTTTTCTTAAGATTTTGTGCTTACTTGGGAGGAAGAGTAAGTGGGAGAGAGGGAAGTGTGGACAAGTTGGAGGAAGGATGAACATGATCAGTTCTGATGAATTAAGTTTGTATACCTGCTTTAGATTAGGGACTGGCAACCTGTGACTAGAAGGATGGATATAGCTCACCCAGATTTGTGGACAGAAGTCAGCTAATGTCAAGAATGAGAGAGAACATCTGCTGAGCCGCTAGTGAAAAACATGCATCTTTTTATCCCCTGCAAAATGGACAACATTTTCATAGTTGCATATAGCATGTGTAGTGGGGGAGCTGAATTCTTCCTGGAAGGGCCATGTCTAGACAGACAATGCAACTACTCTGCTGAATGTGCTGCCTACCATCCCTCAACAAGCAGTGTGTTTGTCAGTAGTGACATTTCTTTCTGTTCTCCTTTGTCCTGGTGTCAAGGAGGAGTAATCCGCTACCTGGAACCCAAATCAAGAGGCTCCAGATCTTCTGTGCCCAAGGTGTTGTCTTTCCATTCTGAGGGCTCAGTCCCCTTTGGGCTAGCAAGAGATTCTTCCTTCATGAGACAGACCTTGTTTAGCCCAGCAGAGACCTGGCTGCCCATGGGCAACTCTGTGTTTGCATGTGGTGATCCTGTTTCTGTGCTGCTCCTTTGCTGGCCAGCCATAATCTTTTCCCAACTGCCAGCCCAGGACTGTGCTGTCAGAGTGGTTTTCATCTCCTTGATCACAGATCTTTCCCTCTGCCTCCCAGGTCCTCATCAGTGAGTGCTAACCCTGCTTTTGGGCCATCTGTTCTTGTTTCACTCTACACAGGCAGCAGCAGATCTGCTGCAAAACTGGTTTCTATTCCACAGCAATAAACTTCTCTTCCCACTGTAGCCTCGGGGACAGCTGTGCCAGGGCTAGTCCAGGATTGGCCATGTGCTAAACGGCCAGCCACTATGCCCATGCTGGCTGCCACCTCCAAGGGAGCAAACCAGGTGATCAGAAGGGCTGGAATAACTGTGCTTATTGTAAATACAGGCGTAAAGCAGCATTTCAGGGAAGATGTAAAATGGTTGCAGCTTGTTCACCTGATAGCATTATATTAAATGCCCCTCTCCCTATACCTTTATATTTAAGGTTCCGAAATGCTTTGGAGAAGGTCTTTTCTTTTTCTTCACATGTGTCCTGTGTCAGAGGCTGTGTCCTGAGAAAGGAACCGAAGATAAGGAGAAAGAAGAAAAATACCGTGTTTGTCAGATACCCGAACGGTGGGGGATTTCAAGAAAAGTAGCCAATAAAGTAATAGACAAACAGCCATGTAACCAATGAGAGTGATGTATGGATAAAAGGATAAAGTATATAAGATATGAGAGGAGCAATAAAGATGGCTATTCTGCTGCAAAAACATCGTCGTGTCCATCTCTACCACAACACCTCGTTGTCCATTATATGACCTATTCGGTCCATTCTCAAATGTTTATCGCTCTCTCAACAAGGAGGTACAGATTGCACTGGACTAAGGGACTGTACTGGTTTAAAAGCAAATAATTAAACCATGTTCATTTTTAACTTTCTCCACCAAGATGAGTTAGGAAGGGAATCTAAGGAAAATGCACATTTCAGTGTGAGTAGATGGGACCTACCATGTCAGCCCCATCCATGGAGGGGCTGGGGAAAGGTGGTGTATAATACAAAATGGAATTTTTGTGGAAAATCAGGCTCATCCCATGCCCTGTCGCTAACAGCTCACTCGACACAGGCAGCCTCATGAGTGGGAGGAAATGGCAATTCTTCTAATGGAAAGCATCTCCTCACTCCAAGAACAGATTGCAGTCATTATGGTAACACCTGCCAGAGCCAAATAAAACCTGCTGGAGTAACACAGACATTGCTGAACCACGTGCCATGATCCAGCTTTCAGAAAGCAACCATTGCTACAGCAAGAAATTCTCTGTGTCCTGCTGACTCTACTTTCTGGAGGTGCTGGCACGGTCAAAGGAACATGCCAGACGGAAGTGCTCCTAGGATTTAAGTGGCCCTGGGCAGAGGAGCTCATCTTGCTCAGCACTCGGAAAAGTCCCCCTAGAAAATCCCTCCTCCCCAAAACATTCTTCCACCTGACTGTCACATGGCTTCTGCAGTGGAGTTAGGAGGGCTCATACCTTTAATTTGGAAGTTGTTTTTAGGGATTTTGTAGCTCTTAAAGTCTACATTATCTGCATAAAATAAAACGTCATTTAAAAAAAAAAAAAAGAACTATTAATCTAGAAATCTTCACCACTTAAACATTTTTGTCTTGTAACTATTGGAAACACAGACATAGTCATACTGCAGTCAGCTAATTTTTTCCATTGCTTTTGAGAAAAATAATCAGCTAATTAAGCAATCCCCTTTGGTCATGACATTACTGTTTTACCGCATTACCCTCTTTCTGGTACATAGGATATGTTATTTCTAGTGAAATCTGATAAACTAAGAGCATATTTAATTACCAGACAGGCCTTGAAATTAGTAGAATAATTGCACAGGTGTGCTCAATTTTCAACAGCCAAACCTCTTGGTCTGAGTCACCGAGAAACTACAGAGAGACATCTAGGACTCTGTGTTCTTTCCTTGTAACAATGATCTCTGATACTGAGCTTTTCTTCAAAGCTTTTCTCTCCTTTTCTTCCCTTGCCCCTCCTCCAATACAGCTTTTCAATAGTCTAGCTGCCACTAAAGAATTTCTTCATTTCTTTGACTATTTTTTTTTCAAAGAAGCCCCAGGAAGATTTCCAGAATTATTGTCTTCAGTTACAATCATGTGTCAATTCTTCCCACAGAGAAGACATGTCTGTAAACAAATCTCCACTGTCCGTTAAAAAGCAGTGTTTTGCTTTCCCATCTCTTGCGCTACTTATTCATTGGGCTATTCTGTGAAAAATTAAGGAGGAGTTCACTTGGATACACTGACGTGCATTGTAATCTCTAAGAGATTTATCTGTTTAGGGCTCTCTCATTTTTAGCCTTTTTAGGGCAGAGTCACTTATAGTTTCCTTGACTCTTGTTTGAAAATTACGTTGGGTGTAAGAGAAGCTATAGTAATTGGTGAGGTGCTGCGTTGTCCAGTCTTAGAAAGGTTCAAGATTTGGCTAAACAAAACCATGACAGACTTGATCCAGTGTTAACAATAGTCCTGCTCCAAAGGCAAGGTAGGTCTGGAGGCCTCCAGCTGTCCCTCCCAAGAGATACAGACAAAACATTATATGACATCAGTAGTGGGCATTTAAGGGTAGATGGCAGCGTCAAACTGGGGGGTTGTTCTCCTGCCCTCATCAGATATACGTTGGAAAACAGACTGGAAATTGTTGTTCTTTATCATCCTCAGCATCTACAGCCTTTTGAGGATGCTTATAGGACCAGCTGTTAAGTCCACCTTAGACAAGCTATCCAGACCATTTTTTTGCATCTACCATTCAACAGTGGATCAAAATTGTAAAATTCTGTGTTTTGACAGCATCTGTGTGTTGCTGGATGAGACGGTTTTCCTTTCAAGTTAGCATGAGCTCTTTTCCTTACTGCTCAACCTTAGGCTGTCCAAACTGCATTTTCTGAGCTATAGCTAACAGCTAAATGCTTTGCAGCAGCCAGGAAAGACAACATCTGGATTAAAAGCATTACAGTTCTGGTCAAATAGACTCAAATAAGCATTACACATTACAGCTACTGGAATTAGGAAACAAACACAAAAGCTGTATCCTGGTGAAGGAAAAGGTGCTAGAACATATATTGATATTTTTACCTTACACCTTCTGAGAATTTCTTGGTAAAAGGACCACCTCTCCTTGTATGTTTTTCTCTCCTTCTTGATTATTATTATTTTTTTCCTGAATAGATGGAAATCTCTCTGTGGTTTTTTTAGATGCATGTTTAGTCTCCCTGGGATACCCTTTCAATAACTTACAGACCAGCAGTGTGGCACAGGTGTGGTGGGAGAATTGACAGTAGAGGAGCTCAAATCTGTAACCTTCTTTCCGACATCTTTTTTTTTCAGTTTACAGTTTGGAATCAAGCATATTTTGAAGTGTCTTAAAATATTAATGTAGCATAAGTAAAACTGAGTAGGTGAGGATTCGATTTTTCCAATGCCAGCAACTACAATGAAACAGATTAACTCTAAGGATTTGTCAGAAAAATGTCAACTTCTCTATGTTTTCCTGATAGTGCATAAAAAAAGGAGACATGGAAGCAAGATTCTCTCTTCCTTAGTGCCTGACAGCAAAGCTTCTCAGACTGTTTAAAGGGAAGGGCTGCTCACCTTCTCAAAAAAAAAAAAAAAAAAAAAAAGTCTCCTGCAGTACTATATTTAACAGTTTCCATTTATAGATCAAAATTGGGCAAAACTTTTGAATAGTCATTTTCTACTTTCCTCTTTTTTCTTTTCTATTAATTTTAGGTTTGCATGAGAGCATGCTGAAGTAAATGCACAATTGTACACACAATACATTCGTGCCCACAGTTTGAAGTTCTCGGTTACTGGTAGAGAACGGGACTCTTGCCAAGAAAACTGGTCTTGCAGGGCCCAGAAAAGAGACGTAACTCTTCATACTGTACATCTTGAAATTATTTTCTTTGTTTTGAAGTGACTGATAAGAAGGGTTACATGTAGGTCCAGATTCATGGCAGATGAGACTGCTCTGCACTGTCATTAGGCAAGTTAATGGGCAGCGGTCCTGAGCAGACTATCAGGCTCAGAGAGCTTGTCAGGCTCAACAGCTTGAAATTTAGTGGCAGTTGCTTACAAGTGATGTTCCTGACAGGTCGATATTGGGGTTGATACTATTTAACACCCTTACTGATGCTTTGGATGATGGGGCGGAGCGTGCCTTTGTACTGGGTTTGAGTGGCAGAGTTTTTGGTAGTGGGGGCGGGTGCTACAGCGCTGGCCCCTGTGAGAAGCTTCCCAAAGCTACCCTGGCTCCAGGTTGGACCCGCCTCTGGCCAAGGCCAGGCCAGTTAGTGATGGTGGCTGTGCCTCTGTGATAGCATATTTAAGAAGGGAAGCCTGAAGAAGAGGGTTGGGACTTTGAGGACGAGCTATAAGAAGGACACCTATGTGAACTCCGAGGTCAGTGGAAGGAAGGAGGAGGTGCGCCAGAGCAGAGAGCCCCCCTGTACCCCATGGTGAGATGGCAGGGCCACCCCCCTGTCACCCATGGAGGTCACTGGAGGAGCAGAGATTCACCTGCAGCCTGTGGAGGACCCCGGGGACTCTGTGGGAAGAGGAAGCCCCCGCTGTTGTAGTTCAGTGCTGGGAGGACTGCAACATGCAGGGGTGACCCACAACAGAGCATCTCGGGAAGAATGCATCCTGTGGGGAGGACTCACAGTGGAGAGAGCTTGTGGAGGACTGTCTCCCATGAGAGGGATGCCACGTGGAGCAGGGGAAGAATGCACAAGAGTGCTTCCCCCATACACTGAAGGAAGGAGCAGCGGGACTGACTGCCCTCCCCATCCCCTACCCCTGTGCTGCTAGGGGAGAAGGTAGAAATATCTGAACAAAGCCTGAGCCCAGGAAGAAGAGAGGGGTGGGAGGAGCTGTTGTAAGATATTCTGTCTGTTAAGTGTTGGTTTTGTTAGTGTTTGAATTAAAGTGATGTTCTTGTTCTTCTTCCCCTAACAAGCTTGTCTTTTGCCTGTGACTGTTAATGGGTGAGCGACCCCTCCCTGTCTTTATCTTGATTCCTGAGCCTTTTGATTCATTTTTCTCCTTCCCAGCGCTGTGGTGGAAGGGGTGAGTGAAGGCTGGTGCTCAGTTGTCCTGTGCGCTCAAACCACAACCCTAAAGCATGACAATACTCAACTGGGAGATGCAAATAATATGCTGGAGGACAGGACTACCATTCAGAGGGACCTGAACAGGATGGGAATTGGGCTGGAAGAAACTAGGGAGCTCAATCAAAGCAAGTGCCAAGTCCTGCAGCTGGAACGCAACTGGGAAGCAGAGCAAACTGGAGCTAATGGATTAGAAAACAGCTTTGCAGAAGAGATGAGGATCCTGGTGTACAAGTTGCGCACTGTCAGGGCCACATCTGGATGCTGTGCTGAGCATTGGACTGCCTAGTACAGGACCAACACTGAGGTACTGGATCAAGTCCAGTAGAGGCCATTGAGATGGTCAGGGCTGAAGCGCTCAGTGTTGGAAGAGAGGTGGGGGGAGCTGAGCTTCTTCAGGCTGGGGAGGGGAAGCTCCTGGTGCCTGCAACTACCTAACAGGACAGTACAGATGAAACAGATCTAGGATCTTTTTGGAAGTACACAGAGAAAGAATAGGAAGCCATGGGCACACTTTGCAACCAGCGGAACTCCTATTACATATGAGATGGTCTTGGTTGCACAGTTGAGAGGTAGAGAACAACCTGCTGAAGGTAGGAGAATTTGAACTCCTTATTCAATGTGTGCTCTCTCAGAGCATCTGAGATGTCTTGAGCAAATGGCTCAGTCTCTGCAACTTGAGTTCCTGTTCTGGGGGTGGGCTGATGAAACAGCACTCTTGTCTCTGCATTATCTGAGGCTTCTGCAAGACAGAGACAAAAGAAGCAAGTAAGAGGAAGATAAACATCTCTTCTAGCTCACTGTAGTGGCTGGACATTCTAAAATGCACCATCAAGAAGGTCTTTGTCCAGTCACACATCCATCACATCTTGGGCCTACCTCCTGAAGAGCATTAATAGTTTTCCTTCCTCTCACATTAAGCAAGGGCACCTTTGGTACTCCAATTCCCAGGTGACCAAAGGATATTGCTGGTTTTGCTCTTCAGTCTGCCACTGAGGCCACTTGGGTTTAGGATCAGAAGTCCCCAGGTAAACTGTGTGCAGTATTAGTCCTCCATGGGAGCTAATGAATCCTGGGGAACCTGACATTAATAAAACCCTGCCAAGGACCTGACTTCTGTCCCTAAAAAAACTTCAGGATTTCAGTGAGCTCTTTTTCAATCAGTGTAAACTAAAGAAAATCTTATTTTGTAAGTACATATCTGTGCACAGTAGACAGGGAGTGAGAATAACAATGCTTTAATAACTGACATTTACAGGCTAGTAACATTCTTGTGACTCTAAAAATGCTTCATAAATTTTGTAAGTTAGAAGGATGCAAGTATTTAGATTCAGCACCCTGGCAAACACGGGAAAGTTGAAAAGCCAAACACTCTAGCTCAGGCCAGTTTTACAAAATGCCAAATAAAAGCCTTCTGTAAATTTAATAACTGCTACTTCATGCCTTCAACATGAACTCAGAGGCGTTGGATCCTGGTTTAGACTGTGATGGGAGGACAGATTTTCAAACTGATCCTTGCGTGTGGAGGCACGTAGCCAAACTCTTTGAGATCAGGGTTAAAGTAAGTTAGTTTGCATTTACCGTAGGCTTGCAGCTATACACTGGAGAACTTCCCTGCAAGTCAGCTGATGGGTGACAACTCACAGGGCTGCTTGGACCTGACTGTGGGGCCAGCCCTGCCAGTATGAGGTTCGTGGAAACCCACCTATAAGTGCCATGGGGGAGGTGGGGCGATGGCAACATATACTGTGCCCAGAGAAAAGCTCCTGCCCCTGCTCTCTACCTACGCTTAATAGTACCTTCAAGAAACGCAAAAAAACAATTTCTGTTTTGCCACTTAAAGCAGGATGAAATATTATTAATGTATCAAATGTTAGATACGTACTGAATGATTTGTTCCTATTCAAATCAGCAAATATGCATGTTGACCGTGTCACCAGATATTCGGTAACAGCAATGATGGATTCTTGTTTGTGGAGAATTGATTCTGTAGGATTTCTGATGAGCAAATCTGGAGCTGTGCAGCCGGATGCATGATAACTGTCAGCACAGCACTGCACATAACTTCCCTGCAAAAGTTTCATTTAATCTGTTGCTTTTAGGACATGTAAGAATATCTCCATTTGGCTCTCTTTTCAAAAAGTATACTTTGTCAGGGAGTTTCTAGTAGTACCTTAAAGCATTTTCAAGGAAGAATATCTTCATGAATCAAAGGTTTACATGCAATTTTTTTCATATCTTTAAACTTTTTTTGTTTCTTTATATTATTATTATCACTATTATTATTATTAAAATAGCATTTCTCTTACCTTCCTTCTTTCTTTCCCTCCCCTCCAGTTTCTTTTCTATTTTCTCCCCCCTCCTGCACTAGTAAAAGGAAAAGAAGGGAACACCACTTCTTGGTGAATACTCTTCCAAACACCTTCCAGTTATTATGGCTTGAATTGATGATCAACTGTCCGTTGTCCACTCTCTGCATCCTGTTTCTGCCTTTATTTCTTGTTATATGGTAAGTCTGTGTTGTGAGTCAGCTGAGGCAGTACAGGCGGAACTTTCAAAAGTGATAGGTCCTAGTCTTTGGTTTAGTAAGAAACAAAAAGCACTCAGGGCCTGAGGACCTAGTGCCGTCATAAATTATAAGAGAATCCCCTCTGCACAGGGAGTTGAAAACACCATATGTCGCCTCCCTGTATTTGTCCTAGTGTTTATTTCTTTAGGGTTTGGGTTTTTTTCAGGAGCTGAAAAGGCTTGTAGTATTACTAGGTAACTGAATTAATGGAAAATTGTCAGCTTGTTTATCCAATGAGTCTAACGAAGCCTATACACCTCATGTGATTTCTGTAAAGAAGTAAATCAGAAAAGACATAGAAAAGAACAGCAACAACATAGCACAAACCTGCATTCCATAATGCTGGGGTCAAAACTAGAGATCCATCATTTGGAAGTGGCTTAGTGGGAAACTCCAGCCTATAGTCTGTAACCCATGGAGCAAGTTGTATTTGTGATGGAAACCATATTGCTAATGGAAAGCCCTCTTCACTAAGCATGGCACAAAATGGGAACACTGGTCTGCACCTGTAATAAGTTCAGGAAATGGGAGAAGAAAAACAGGTAGCCTGGATATCTGGATGGACTTGGACAAAACCATGGGTCACGCAGAAGTTAAGCAGACCTGAACATCACTGTCATTCTGCATTAGATCTTAGTTACTGCAAAACATCAGTGGTGTGGTTCAAATTTTAAAAAATCAGTCAGCTTTAAATGTGATGAAAGTGCATTATCTTTCCTCAAGGTCTGCAAGTTTTATTGTTAAGATGAAGGGTGCAGTTCAGTGCAGGAATTCCCTTTCCCCAAAATCTCTAAGATTTCCATAGTTCAGCAAAGTTGCCTGAGCAGTTTCTGCTACTCGTTTCTCCTGTTGACCTCAGCAGCACAGTTTGTTTCCCCCAGCTTTGTCCATACGGCAGATTTCCAGGTGGTGTCCGCTTCATTTCCTTTGCAGGCAAACGGGCACATCTGATCTCTGTGCTCCTTACTTCTGGAAACCAGGGTATGGGGGCATCCCACACTAGTAGTGAGGAAATGCCCTTAATATTGAGCACCTTAATGCATGCATTCTCTGCTGTGGCCAGTGCTACAGCAGTGCTGAGGTGCCTTAGACCCAAGTGATTGGTGAGCTCAGCTGTAGGAGCACTCAGACCTCAGAGACACTGATTCTGAGGTAGTTACCAACCCAAATAGTGCCAACTCCACTGGCAAGCTGGCCAACAATGCCACTTGTGGTTTTCCTTTCTCTTCTCAAGCAGGAAATTCTGGCAGAGATTATTTGTGAGGTGGGATAATCAGAAGACAACACTTCCTATTTATTAATTTGATTCTGCTGCACTTGGTCTGATCTCTATCACTCAGTGACGGAATCAAGGGTGGCTCTGCCAGTCCAGTCCATCCCTTTGGGCAAAGCAGGTTTCACCCAGCCTGTTTTTTGACTTCCAGGCTCATGACATGCCTATTACAGGTTCTGACCCTTGCAAATGTCTTTCCTGCTGACAATACATACGCACTAATAATAGGCAATGCAATCTTTTTTTCCCATTTGTAGTGATTCAGGACTTTTGTAGCTACTTCAGAGTTAACTGGGTTTAGTACCAGAAGCTGTAGACTCTTTGGACACTGGAGTTACTTTGAAAAGACCCTTTTCAATGGGTAGATCGTTTGAGACAAAATAATTGACAAAAAAGTTTGGAATGTAAATGAATGTTGCTGTTTCAATTTTGCTGTTGAAAGTTATCAACTTCTGACACCTTCTTGCTGAATGTTACAAGATGGATGATCCTGGGGTATGATTTTCCTTTTTTCTCTCTCTCTTTCTGCAAGCTTTTACAATATCCTCAACTTCAAAAATAAATAAAATCAGAGATCAGAAGAAAAAGCAATTTAGCTGCTTTCTGCCTCTGACAAAGAAGATAACAAGCAAATAAACAAACAAAACCCCCTCCAAAATCTTCAAACCTGAAGATGGGGGAAAACAAGGAAAACTTTTGGGGAGTCCCTTGAACACGTACATTTAGTCCTGAACAATCACAACTGGAGAAAATTATTCATACTCTTGAAGGTGTACTATCTGGAAGATTTGGAAAATGTGATCTTTTTTTTTTCTTTGAATCTTGCAAAAGGATAAAGAAATGACATTTCATAACCTTAATGATAATTTCACAATTTCAACTTCTTTTTTTTTTTTTTTTTTTTTTTTAATATTGGTGTTGCGCATTTCTCCTGCTGTGCTTAGTCTCAGCACTCACTTGGTAATTCTACAGGTTTCTCTTGGTGTTGGCTTATCCAGTGTACGGTGGAGTACCTGGTTATCTCTACCCTTATTCTTTTTCTGCTCCTGTGAAGTCCAAACCTAGGAGTAGCTACTCATTCTTGAAAGGATTTTACAGAAATGATGGTTGTGACAGACATTAGAACAAGGGGTAACAGCCAGAAACTGTTTCTGGAAGCTCAGGTTTGACAGTAAGAAAAATAACCTGCCCCAGGGTGGTGCAGCCACCCAGAAATATGGGAGATGTCTACCCTTGGAGGTTTCCAAAGTCTCTTACCACCATGTGTGTCATGCTGTGGGCCAGAGGGATGGGATTAGGCAGTGCAGGCCAGGAATATGCAGTGTGGTTTGCAGCCATGGAAACACATCCATCCACGCAAGGCCCAGCTGTTGGTGGCAAAATTTCTGTATTCTGCCACTGAGAAATTGCCCAGGCACCACTGAACACTGAACAGTCTCCCTCTGTTCCCTGCACACACTGGTAGGCTTTCCCAAAACTGTACTCCTCCCTGAGCTGGTACTTTCTAGACTAATGCAGACAGTGACAGCAGCTCCTCCTCACCACGGCTAGGCTGCGTGAACCAAGGTCTTCTTGTGTCCCTTGTGCAGTGGGCTTCCCGTCCCCATGCAAACCAGCGACTTGCTCTTTACTGGGTGCCTGATGAGGCTGTAAGCAATGTGACCTGTCTGTGTGCGGGGACACTAATAGGTGTGTATGGAAAACAGCTAGCGTGATCCACTCACCCTTTTCACACCTGTGTCGGAAAGCGTGCATCTGACTATACAGCCAGACTTCAGGCACTGAGCTCCCTTCCTGTAGGAGCTGTGCGTATTAGTACCTAAAACCACGTTGCAATTTGTGCCACCAAACTCCCTCCTCTCCTCTCAGTTTTTATCACCCCAAGCTTTGAAGTCATCGTGATCTTTCTGCTTTCCCTCTGATGCACTGCAGCAGCCTCCAGCTTTGTATCATCATCAGTCGACCACCGCAGCTTATGGGCCAAGGTCTCTAATGACTAATAAGCTGTCTTGTGGCACCAGCTCAAACGTTTTTCTCCTTTGTCTTGGCTTATGTTTGCAGTGGCTCTGAGACTCATTATTCACTCTGGAGCTTTGCACTGTGGGGTGGAGGACAAAAGGGGGGAATGGCAGGGGATTTGCAGAGAGCTAGCACTGGCTCATGCCCTTGCTGGCTTTGCTCCCTGCCTTGGGCAAGGAAAATGCAGGTGCAACACAAGCTCTGTGGATGTGCGATGTGGCCTGAAGCACTGTCCATGCCACCCAAGCATGGACACTAAACTAGTAAGCCCCACAGCCCCTTGTCCTGTGATAACTGAGTACAGAAGCTGAGAGCACCTGCAAATCTGGGGTGTCTCAGACACAAAGGACAGATAGGAGTAGCTGAAGTTAAAAAACCCCACCAGTTTTCTACAAATGATTTAAGGAAGTCCAATCAAAGCGGCATCACCCACTCAGGCCAAACCCAAATGTAGTTGCTATTTGGGAGTTATTTCCAGCTACTAACAACCTTGACAGGTAGCAGATTATTAGGCTAACGGTCTCTGCTGCTTTATGAGCTGTCAGTCCCCTGTACTGTTCCTTAGTCCCTGGAAAGTGGCTGCATCTCTACTGAAGGTAAGAGAAGTGACTAAGAAGCCCTAGATCCCGCATGGGCAGAGGTCTGAGAGTTATAAACTGAGGCAAGCCTAACACCAGTTCCTTCTGCAGCACCAGAAATGCATTTAGTCCTTCTCAGAAAAATCCAGCACCACTCACTCCATGGACCTCAGAGCAGTTTGAGATCACAGATTGGACTAGCAAGGGCATTGGTGCCACCTCCACATTCACTGCTCTGTGGTGTCAAACCCATTCATAGAGTAAGCTGAAGGATATGTCCACACATCAGGGAAAAGAATATTCAGGAGCCCAACATCTCTTTGTCTTTCCTCACCCATGGCTATGATGGTCTTTTGTCCATGGGTTAAAGGAGTAAAATGCAGCAGAAAGGCCACTCTAATCTCTGTTCTGTTGAAACAAATTTTCTGTTGAAAGGCAAGCTAACAAAGACTCAAAGCAGTGATGTTAGTGCTCAGAGGTCTGAGCCCCAGGTTATAATGGCACTGCTGTACTGATCTTGCAGAGAGGGTTGGTTTGTTAGTAGACAGGATTGGGTATTGCTTCAGAATGATTTGCTCCCATATTTGCCAGAAGTTCTGGCAGCTGCTTGGAGAAATCAAACAGGCAGCAACTCCTCTGTGACCAGGACTTCCCTGGGGCAGGACAGGACTCCATCCTCTGCACTTCGGTTCTTTTTCCTGCTGTGCAGTAGAATTTTGGGGCAGCAGTGCCCCATATTTGAAAACTCACGATGTACACTACTTTTCGCCTTCTACCTAAGATGGGTACCTTGGCCAGCCAAGACAAACCAAATTTTGTCCTGCTTTGATGTAACAAGATGCACAGGCTAAAATACTAAGGCCAAGCTGATGGTCTTGGCTGCAAACCACTTGAAATTTCCAGGACCTTGTAGATATTGCGAGTAGATACCATGTTCTCCCATTGCTCGTCTTTCTGGGTAACCCTAGTCATTTTCTCATCTTGTTTGGCCTCCAGAATTATGACAGCATGTGGGACATTAAAGCTGAGCTTGAAATCAATGCACTTCAGAGGTCTTTCTAGGACTTGCATAACATGAGGGAAAACTGTTCAAATGGAATTTTGCTTAATTTCCATATTACAGGAGCTGTTTTCCACAGTCTTTTAAGTGAAACTGCAGGATTTCAGGGTGAATTGTTTAATAACTTTTAAGAAAAAAACCCAAAAAGTCAGTTATTTTCTAAAGAAATATTGGATTTGCAACAGCATGGAGGGATATATTCCAAAATGTGTCATTTGGAGGAATGGGGAATCCTCTCTCTTTCTCTCTCAATTTGGTTTGGTTTGGTTTTTTTTCTGAAAAAAATGAACCATGTGCCCACAAGGGAGTTGTGGATTGATTTTTTCTCATGTTCCCATTCTTCTCCTTGATCCTGATATTTTGTTCAGATTGTACTTATCATTACGTGCCATCTTCCCAATACCAGTGGCAAAACTGATGCATGGTGTCAGTTTGGAGGCTGAGTTTGCAGACCACTGCAAGCTCTTGAGACACTGAAGTAACATTGCCAAATGGAAACATCCCGGGCTTTGACTAAAATGATCCTTATGCAAGCCAAGACAGTTTCAAAGGAATTACAGTCATAGGGAACTGACTATGTGCCAGTGTGCTGTTTTAGACCAGTGTGATGGAGGTTGGAGGGGAATCTCCTTAGGAAATCAAGCTCCTTCAGAAAGAGAGGCTCATACCTTCTGAGTCTATGAAACCTGCTGATGTTCAGGTTTCTTTAGACCAGGATTTAAATTTTAAAACGGAAAAAAAAAAAGAGCTTGTGGCTTGGTGCAATTTGCAGCTAATTGGACCTTCTCAAATAGCAAGTGAATAAGCAAAAGGTCAGAGAAAGCAGAACTTGTTTCTTGCGTAATAACAAGAACCCATTGTGGGATAACACAGTCCTCTCCTGTTCCAAATGATGACTTAGTCCTGTTTTGGCACAAACCTGCATCCTTCACTGGCAATTAATTTGCCTCTTAAAAGAGGGTGGCTGACCCCAGCTATTGTGGGCCATA
Organism: Athene noctua; assembly: GCF_965140245.1. NCBI lineage: Eukaryota > Metazoa > Chordata > Aves > Strigiformes > Strigidae > Athene > Athene noctua. Next base: position 137,822 of record NW_027437752.1, read on the forward strand.
AGATTTGGATCCCTGTGCTTCTTTCAAGCACAGAAGGAATGTGCATATGGCTTGTCTGTCTGCCTGGCAGCTCTTTGTTATCTGTTTGAGTGGAAAGGCAGCATGGAGGTGCCTAGCAGAGCCGGCGATAC